>NW_027507784.1:58395990-58435990 GCF_037356315.1 Lithobates pipiens
TCGATTTGCTAGCGACTTTAGTACAACTTTGAAGCAGCTTTTGGGAATACCTAGGTAAGCTTCCAGTAATCTCGGATCCAAATAACATCAATATAGACGAAGATCTGACTTGAAGGTGACTTGCATTAAAGTCTATAGGCACAAGTTGGATAGTAGTACAGAAACCTTTTCTAAAATCGGAGTGACTTCAGTAGTGCTAATTAAGACGGCGCTCATTAACTAACATGGGGGTCTCACAAATCTGATCCCAATGTGAACCGATCCTTGGACAAAGTCACAATATGATTGCCTAAGCCTGGTACATAACAGTATCATTCACTTCTGTGGTCCTTGAAGGGCACCAGCCAATCTGTACGGAGGTATGACAAAAGTTTGTGCCACCAGCCAGAGCTATACTTTGATATCTGGGCTGTTGCCGCTGGGTTTACAATTAAATATTTGGATAGTGGTAGCAAAGTTCAGCAACTAGGTTGCAGCAACACAAAAAATATATTTGCTTTTGTTTTTCCTGATTGTAGCGTAACAAGTCGAGCCGCCTACTCATACAAAAATATTTGCGGGTAGTTTTGTGCCTTTTCGCACTCATCATTTTTCTTTGAAAAGCAACCTGCCATGTGACGCTTGGGCTCAAATACACCACATCCCAGACGTGTTCATATTGGTCCTCTGTGTTCATAGTGAATGGAAAAAAATAAAAAAAAGATGTGCTAGACAATAGACTGACATGCAGATGTATGGCCGTGGGAGTTAGCCGTGAATCATTCTTACAGGGTGTAGTTTTGTTACTAGATGCTGCGTTAAACCACAAGTATGTCTGATGAATTCAGGTGAGAAAATTTGAAGTACAGTAAAACCTTGGATTGCGAGCATAACTCTTCCGGAAACATGCTTGTAATCCAAAGCACTTGTATATCAAAGCGAATTTCCCCATAAGAAATAATGGAAACTCAGATGATTCGTTCACAACCATTTGTTCATAAATCCTTCAGTTTATAGTCCATATAAAAAGGATTATAGCAATGTGACCAGGTTGTGTAACCATAAAATGTCCATCCACAAATGGAAGCCTCCACAAGGGGATTAGCAAAATCCAGCAGGAGCTACAGAGTATAAAAGAAGAGAGGCGCCTCTAAGTGTAGCAATATGGTTACATTTAGGATGCATTTACACTACAGCATTTTGAATCGCGGGCAGATTTGCTGCAAATCTGCCCACGAATTGACAGCGCCGATGTGTGAGGGACAAATCTCGGGACTCGCATTTGAGGCTATTCATTTGAACAAGAACTCAAATCGCAGTGCAGGTCTGCTGTGCGTTAATTCGCGCAGCAATCCGTTTCGTGGGAAGCCTGACGCCCAATAACAGTTCAGGAGCTACTTTGAGGCAACATGCTTCCCGCGGATTGCTATGTGACAATCGCGGCAGACCTGTAACACGATTTGAGGTGTCATTCAAATGAATGGCATTTCAAATGCGAGTCCCGCGATTTGTCCACACAATGGCGCTGTCAAATCGTGCGCACGTTTGAGACAAATCTGCTCACAATTCAAAATGCTGTAGTGTGAATGCAGCCTTAATGAAGATAGAAACGCATAGTTTATTAAAAGAGGCACATGTAAGTATGCAGGTATCCGAGGTAAAACTGTCCACGTAGACCATCCTCCCCACCGCCGGCTCTTACCACTGTCATTCTTCAATAGTGACCGGGAAGACTTCCCTGCAGTAGAGCGATCTGAAAGTGAGGCTTGAAGCATGCAGCGGGGAAGGGACGATGTTGATGGTGGTGAGGACGACGGTCTATGTGGACAGCTTTACCCCGGATGCCTGCATGCTTAGATTCATCAACCATGTGAGTTGCTAAATTTTGTACCTTCATTAAATGTAACCATATTGCTACACTTGGAAGCGCCTCTGTTCTGTTTTATGCTTGTTTTATCAAGTCAAAATGTATAAAAAATTGCTTGTCTTGCAAACCACTCTCAAACCAAGTTATTCTCAATCCAAGGTTTTACTGTACTAACAACCCCCCCCCCCCCCCCCCCCCCCCTATTTTAACTTTATACACTTTTTATATTTTCTTTACATTGTTTTTCATTTTCATCTTTTTTTCTCTTCTTTTTCTGTTTTAACTTCTTGAGATCCACGCTATAGCCCAGTGATGGCAAACCTTGGCACTCCAGATGTTTTGGAACTACATTTCCCATGATGCTCAACTATATTGCAGAGTGCATAAGCATCATGGGAAATGTAGTTCCAAAACATCTGGAGTGCCAAGGTTTGCCATCACTGCTATAGCCGAATGACGGCTACAGCGTGGACCTGCTTTGCCGGGACGTCTATTGACGTTGTCCCATGCACGAGCCTATGAGAGTCTGAGACTCGCCTGATCACGGATCGGAGCAAGGGGTCGATCCCGACCCCTTACCACGTGATCAGCTGTCAGCCAATGACAGCTGATCATGTGATCACAACAGAGCCGGTAAAAAGCCGTTCACCGGCGGCCGTGATCGGGACATCAGTCCCGATCACGGTGAGCTGGGGACAGCTCATCAGTGCCCACCTGCCCCTGCCAGTGCCACCTAAAATATGCCAAAAAGTGCCACCCATCAGTGCCCACAGTGCCACCCATCAGTGCCCACAATCTGCCTCACACAGTGCTGCACCTCAGTGCCACATATGTGCCCATCAGTGTCATGTACCAGTGCCCATCAGTGCCGCCTTAACTGTGCCTATCAGTGCCCACCAGCGCCGCTTCATCAGCGCATTTCAATGAAGGAGAAAAATTACCTGTTTGCAAAATTTTATAACAAACCTATTAAACATGATTTTTTAATTTTTTTTTTATTTTTTTTTGCATCTTTTTTTGTTTAGCAAAAAATAAAACTCCCAGCTGTAATTAAATACCACCAAAAGAAAGCTCTATTTGTGGGAAAAAAAGAGACATTTAATTTGGGTACAGTGTTGTATGGCCGCGCAATTGTCATTCAAAGTGCATCAGCGCTGAAAGCTGAAAATTGGTCTGGGTAGGAGGGGGGGGGGGGGTTTAAGTGCCCAGTAAGCAAGTGGTTAAAGTAACCCGGTCACACCGGTTAGTAGTTTTTTTGGGTTAATTTGCTGGCACTTTTAGGCCCCACACTATCCTAAACACCTTTCCTCGTGGCAGCAGTGTTTTGCAAGAAAAAAAAAAACGATTGAAGCATGTAAACGTGTCTAGGTGCATCAATCGTTTGGGCATTATTATAATAATTTATGCTCGCTATTGCAATTAATGCACCTAGCATTAGCGTGCATTTTCTGCCAAAACACTGCTGATCCTAGATATGCTGGCAGTTTGTTTTTTTTTGTTTTTTTTTGTTCTACCTCTAAACATCTGTGCATGGTCAGAGGCTAACATGTAGGGCCATTTTTTTAAAATTCTTTCTATGGCTTCATTTTTTTTTTTTTTTTTTTTCCCATTTCACTGCTGTTTGGCTTCTGTCCAGTAATGGTTATGACAAACTCAGTGGTTTTTTTTTATTTTTTTTATTTTCTTTTGTTTCCTATTCAATTTGTTCAACTTTTTTTCTTGTGTGTGATTTTTTTTTTTTTTTTTTCCTGAATTTTTACTTTGCAGCTGTTTTGTAATAGTGTCAAGTTTGCATGGTACTTTTATTTTTTTATTTAGTAATTGAACATTGAGTTATGCATTTTAAAACAAATCTTCATAAACACAAGGATGACTTGGGGAAAATAAAATATTTATGGAACATTCTCTAATATTTATACCAGAAAACGAGGACGGGAAAATTGAAAAGTCGGATTCCCTTTAAACAGCAGGCCTTTTGTGTTGGTTATCTTGCGGCATTCAGCATCTAATCTTCAGCTGTAAGAGGAAAAGACGTCACTTGGAAACTAACATCAATGAAATGGTTGAGGAAGGAAAGAGTATGGTTTGTGAGAGGTACTTATCAGTCGATAGGCCTGACGTAGGTGATAATTTTACTGGAAAATCACAAGACAAATTGTGACTGGGCCTCATTTTTTGGAAGGGTGCCCTTCGACACACATTTGGGGGAAGCCAGCTTGTCTGTAACGATGGCTTGCCTAACTTGTGCTTCTTTGATTGAAGTGGGGCGTCTTTTTTTTTTTTTTTTTTTTTTTTTTAAGCATGCTTCCTTGAAAGTTGTCTTTCTGTAGGACACTCCTAGCCAATAGATTCTTGGGTGGAAAAAAAAGGAAAGTGCCTGTAAACCTGTCTATTCAAGGTTGACTGCACTGGTCAGGGGCCATGTTGGACCATTGGAGGCCTCGACCACCATGCTCTGTGAGTAGAGGAGGTGGCACTCTCTGGCATGCTCCTAGCTTAGGGTACCAATCTTTGCTGTAACAGAGTTTAAAAATGAGAAAAGCCCATACTTGCTTCTGACCAGAGTACCAGCTGGACCAAGGAATAAGGTTAGTGTTCTTCTCTTGGATTCTCTTGAGATTTGACCAGAAAGAATTTAACAAGCTTAAAGCTGGCCATATAGGAATAGAAAATCAATCCGGATTGCTCAATTCCGTTTTTGTATACGATTTATGGCCAGTACATACGATCCGAAAAGCGGATGAAAAATACCGCTTTCAATGCGATCATATGATAATTGGATCGTTAGTACAGAACTTTTGAGAGCTGATCACGACAGTTCATCCGACATTATTTGATCGGACATGCATGAGAATTTTCCTCGTACGATACCAGATCGTACAATTTTTAATCAGTACAGTTGTCGTTCCAAAAATGCACTACAACACATGGCATGATTTCCAATTTTTATTTTTTTTTATTTTGTCGTACCAGAATTTTCGTGACTTTAGTAACCTATTCAATTTCTACTTGCAACTAGTAAGCAAGAAATGTTGGACAAACTGTCGTCCGATTTTCGGATCGTGTGTACAGGGAATTAGTGTGCTTAATGTGACCATCGATTTCTGTTTCGGGATCTAAAATGAACAAACATGTAAATGGTTCTCTAATTGTCTGTAGGTCAGTCTTTCAAAAAAAATAAAATGATCAAATGTGCATAAACAGTAGTGGTAGTGGTGCACCAAAATTAAAATTTTGGACCAAAAGCAAATATTCAAGATGCAACCGACATGGACGGTTTTTAAAAAATATATATTTTTTATATTTAATTGTATTGGCCTTTTTAATTTTAGTTTTTGAAGCACTTTTGCATTAAAGTGCAAGAAAAGCTCAGGAAAAATGCATCCATATAAATTCTGTATATGTCTGGTCTGTTGCGCTTCCATTATAATGTAAAGCATCTCCCCATTGAAATGCATTGAAAATGGGGGTACAAATTCCACCCGCGAGTTTTTGATGCAGTTTTTGAGTCACTTGACCTATGACAGTTACAGCGAGATCACATGCATTTTTCAGTGGCCATTATCAAGACCTTTTTTAATCTGCAAAATGTCTAACCCTATTTTTTGACAATTTTCAGGAGCCAATATATTGGTGCATCCCTAACAGTTGTAGTACTAGATATCGATTGGGGGGGTGGGGAACTTTTAACGTTAAAAACTATCAGAAAAATGTAAAAAATTGCAGAAAAACTTCCAATACAATGATTGGGCCATTTTCATGTTAGATTGAAAGAACGTGTATTTATTTTTATTTTTTCCATTTTTTATTTTTATTTTTTTTCTACTATAAACAACCAAAAACAATTGAATAGCAATTGGTGGTTACTAATTATACAGCAGATTATGGTTGGGTTATGATGGAACAAATGGTCCTTATGACCTCTCACCGGGACTTTTACGTCTAGCAGAAGTAAAGGGCTTCCAGCTTATTTGCCTATAACTCAGACATGCGTTGGCCATGGCCTTCTGTGCATTGGTTTGTATAATGTCTGGAGGAAAACCAAATATGTTTGGAATGTCTGAACACGCTTTGAACGTTCCACATTTATGTATATAGCGGGAGAGCGCTTTCTGTTTCTTATTATCGGAAGCCGCAGGAAATACAGTTAAACTACAAGTTCCTGACAGTTAAATAATTTTGTAGCCACGGCAAATATTTAAACACTTCCATACCTTGACAGAATGTATGACATTTCAAGTTAAAAGGACAACAGGAAAAACGCATAACTAGTGGAGAGGTGTGCGGTGGGAATAACTATTTGCCTATTTGTTTTATTTAATTTTTTTATTTTTTTGCTTTCGAGTTTTATGCTTGGAAGAAAATATTCCTCATTTTTAGGTTAGTAGCAGGATGGAAAACCTGCCGCTGCTTCTGTTTGTTGGAAGAACCGTTGTTTAGAATGCAGTTTGATCTAAGATCGGAACCTCGGTTACCTATAAAATACTTTTATTTAAAAGCCATTGCTAAGACTCATCAAAATGTATATAAACCCAAAAACAAATGTATTGTATTGCAACTTACCAGCCCTTTGTAGTGACTGTATTGGTATTTTTATTTTTTATTTTATTTAAAAAAAAATTTTTTCCTTTTTTTCATCTGGCAATCCTGTGAATAATACACTTGCTGCCTTTTCTGGTCTGCACTCATTTACTATTGTATCTAGAGACGCAGCCATGGTTGTCACACAGACTGGACTTCAAACATGTCTGCCTTTTGTTCATCTACTTTACATAGTGGATTGATAGGACTAGTAGTTTACACAAAGGAGGTTCTTTTTGCTTTCTTTTAAAATTATACTAAAATCTTGTGTTTTATCAAAAAATAAACATGTTATACTTGCTCTGTGCAGTGATATTGCACAGAGCAGCCCTGATCCTCCTCTTCTTGGGTCCCACGTCAGCACTCCTGGCCCCTCCCTCCACGGCAAGCAGCTCGCTATGGGGGCACACTGCTGTGTGTCCGCTCAGACATGGAGCTGCGGCTGGGCCCTGCCCCCTCGGTTTCCTGATTAGCTCACTGGCTGTGATTGACATCAGCAGAAGCCAATGGCTCCCACTGCTGCCAAAAGCCAATCAGGAGTGCGACTCCCCGGACAGTCTCTACTGGACATCGCTGGATCTAGAGGGGGCTCAAGTAGATATTGGGGGGGGGGGGGGGGGGGGTCTGCTACACACAAATGTTTGTTTTTATTACCTGCATTAGGGTAAAAAACCTTGTGCATTTACAGCCACTTGAAGCTTACCGTAAGTGACACTGCATTTCTGGCATGATCAATAGGTATTTTTCAAGTGAAAACCAATGTAGTCACCTCTTTTTTTAAGATATAAACTGCAGTATATAATTTGTTTTTTGTTTTGGGTTTTAAACAGGAGTAGACACAACCTGGCTACCATCATAGGGGGAAAAAATGCTCTCTGGCAAACAGATATTGGAGCATTTTATATGCAGTTTCAATGGCTGCAGTTCTACCAGTCACCACTAGATGCCACTTAGAAACAGGAATTCCTCAGTCAGTGGCCAGAGTTTCTATCTCACTATGCTGTGTGTAAGAGATTGAGCGAGCACATGGGTCGGTACTGTGAGGGCGCGTGAGCATGTGGGTCGGTACTGTGAAGGTGAGGGCATATGGGTTGGTACTGTGAAGGTGAGGGCATATGGGTTGGTACTGTGAGGGTGAGAGCATATGGGTTGGTACTGTGAGGGTGAGAGCATATGGGTCGGTACTGTGAGGGTGAGAGCATATGGGTCGGTACTGTGAGGGTGAGAGCATATGGGTCGGTACTGTGAGGATGAGAAAGCATAAGGGCCTATTTACACCATGGCATTCTGGATTGCAGCTGGATTTGCCACAGGACACGCTTGTGTTCCCTGTTAATTTTAATAGCGCCCAAATCGTGGCAAAATAATGCAGCGATTTGGGTGCTATTGAAGTAGCGGGTATTGCCAACCTTTTCCTGCATTTTGCGATTTTGCCCGCAATCGTGAATTTTTACATTTTTTGTTTTTTTGTAATTTATGTAAATCTGTCTGCAAAGTCTAATGGGGGAACCAGCTGCAGTTTGCTGCCTACTAACTTTTTCAGCTGGCTTCTGGAGATTGGTCCAGGCTCAAGTTTTGATGCACAAGACCTCGAGATTCAAACCAATGGCTTTAATGGGTTGCTTGTCAGACGTTTCGATGGGCCTAAATTGTTCAGTCCTGTACAATGTTGATGGGTGTGGAGTTTTTAGCTTGTTTGCCTCCATGATCTAAATGTTAATAGGGATGTTCAGGTCACGGGGTGCCTATTTCTCTGTATTGCCCTCTTCCAGAAGAGGGGTCTTTTTTCATAGCTGAAGGCTACTACAATAACGAACATTATACTCTCTGGATCCAATATAGAGCGCATAAAGGCTAAAGATACTAAAGCAGCCCAGAATTGTAGGGGGAAAAAAAACAAGCTTTATATGTTGGGGGCCCAGAAAAGACAGCTTGCCGTAGTTGGGTAGCTATCTACTGAAGGGACTTGGTGCAACATAAGTAAAGGGAAAACTCTTTTATGGCTAACCTGTTTCAGTGATGATTGAGACCTTTTTCTTTGCTTTGGGGCCAATTTGTCTTCCTTGGGTACAGAAAGTGGGGTGACATTTTCCAATCTTCAACCAAGATGGAAGAAAACTCCTCACAATTTTGGCTCTTTCCAACATATCCAAAAACAAGCAAAACAATATATCCTAGAGTTTTACTGTAACTGAAGAAGGCACAATCATTTGGTCCAAGTTAGTAAATCGGAATAAGAAATAAATCGATATTTAGCACCATGCCACCTAAGCCAATTTTGCCATTTCTCTCCATGTAAAAATAAACTTCTAGTATTAAAAAAAAAATAAAAAATAAAAATAAATAATTATATTAAATGGAGAGTAAATGGATAACAAACACGTCACACTTTGTGGAATGGCACCAAACTACAGTACTTAAAATCTCCATAGGTGATGCTTTGTTTTTTTACAGGTTACCAGTTTAGTTAGAGCGAGAGCAATATTTCTAGCACTAGATCTCCTCTAACAATTGCAGCAATACCCCATGTGTGGTTTGAACATCCCTTGTAATAGGAATAGGGCATGACAGGACCTAATCGGAGATACCTGGGGTCTATAAGTCTCTCCTCTCTGCTCGAAAGCCTGAGATAAAAAGTAAAAATGAATCCATCTCGGCACCTTCCAGCAAAAAAAAAAAAAAAAATGTGCTTAACATCTGCCAGAGCCGGTGTTCTGACAAAATGAGCAACCTAGCAGAATGTAGAGCCGGCTGTATCGCAAAACCACAGTCACTGCGCATGTACAACATGTCGTCATACATGCCTTCAGTGGCTGACGTCAGTGCACAGAGGAATTTGGCTGACAAAATGCTCGACCGACCCCTGTGCATGCTCACGGCAGAAATCAACTAACACTTCCGAAATTTACGTTGCGCTAAGAATTCCAACCAAAATAAATGCGCAGGTTGCTCAGAACACCATCTTGTAGATTTCTATATACTATATTTAAGTAGATAAGCTTACTGGATTGCTGAAGTTAGTTTGCAAATTCAAAAATGGCTTTGGTGTAGCACGATGTCCGCTGTCCCAGCTTCTTACTGTAGGTGGGATGAGGTTGAGTTTAAGGTGTACCAAGATGGGCTTTGCAACGTAAATTTCGTAAGTAGTTTATTTCTGCCATGCACATGTGCAGTACTCGGTCAAGCATATTGTCAGGCAAATTCCTCTGCCACTGTCATGGCCACTGAAGGTCATGTACGAAGCATTGAGCTTGCGCGGTTTGGCAATGCAGCCGATTCCATGTCACAGGAAGTGATGAGATTTGCACATCCTGCCAGGTTGCTCATTTTGTCAGAACACTGGAAGTAATGTCATGACGTTGCTTTTGGCCCATGAGGGCCATATAAATGGCTGTGGGCCATCTGGTCCCCGGCCAGCTTTATGGGAAACCACCGGCGGATTCATTCTCTGGCTCCGCAATCGCATGGGAGAGCCTGAAGAAGTGCAGAAGGATGGGGGGGGGGGGGGGGGGTTGCAGGCAATCAAGTGGCTAAAGAGCCTCTAAGATGGTATGTACACTGTAGGGAATCCTGGCTAAAAAAAAAAACAAATCTGGATGATGGCTATAGCGGCAGGCATCATCCAGATATCTCCCGTCAAAGTAAATGATGTCCACCCGGGGAAGTGGTTAAAGTGGAACTAAACCCACCAATTTAAGTTTCCCAAAAGTTACATTTTGAGACATTCCTTGAATGAGAACTGACACAAATTACTAGTGTTCATAAGTTGGCTCCCCATCAAATGACTGGAGATATACCTGATCACATGTGCAGCACCATGGCAATTGAGGCTAAGATGGCCGCTTCCTTGGCTGTAAAGGATAGAGGAGGGTTTAGTTTTGCTTTAAATAAGTGCCCATTGACCATTACTTATGCTGACCAGGCAGCTAGAAAGAAAAAGAGAAGCAAAATCCCCTGTAAACGCTTTTGGGTTTGCCCTGAGCCGATGAGTGGGATGACGGTTATCGCAGCGGACAGCAGCATTTGTGAAGTATCGTTATTTGCACATTAAAATGATGAAGGTTTATTTTTACCTCCATGAATTACAGCAGGGGCCGTGGAAAATGGAGTCGGTCTACAGATGTAGACATCACTTAGAGCTTCCTTGGCAGAGGTTCAGCGATCTGAGCTTTTTGGCGTACGCCTAAAATAGAAGAGCTTCGGGGGAAAATTGATTGTGTGTTCTTGTTTAATCCTTTCATTGCAGTAGAGAATGAAAACATGACTGACTTCGTTATATTTTCCTGAGACTTTTAGATCTGGTGAAGGGATAGGTCTTTGTGTTGTATTGGGTCTTCTGGTAATGGTCGATAACTTTCACTAGGCTGTTGGTGGTGTGGCTCCTCAAATGGGGTCCCTTGGTGTGATTCTTGGAGTGAAGGATCTGCATTCAAATTGGCCGACGCTTTATTTCAGCAGAAATCACATCGGCGATTGCCGAAGGCTTTGCGTTCAGCACTAGGGGGAGCCTTAAGCAGCACTTCTTCCTGGAAAGGGAAGAATGTCAGCCTTTCTATTACCCTTTAGTTATCCATCCCAGCAAGCCTATTAGGGTTTACTGGGGCAGATTGACTAAAACTGGAGCACTCAGGATCTGGTGCAAATGTGCAGGGTAGCCAATCGGCTTCTAATATCAGTTTGTTCTATTTAAAGGGTAACACCACTTTTTTAGCAAATGGAGAAAAAAATAATATAGCGCATACAATTGCGACACAAGTCATATTGTAATTGAATGTTATTTAAGAATATCTTTCCTTTTTCAATCTGCAGCTCTGTAATATTCTGAAAATGCAATATGGCTACCTGGAGGTGTTCTGTGCACAGAATGTGTACAGAACGCCCCTTAGAAACATAATTTCCCATTGTCATAAACACAATATTAACAGCTTGCCGACCAGTGTATGACGATATACGCCGGCACAATGGCCACGCTTCAGAAATGGGCGTACCTGTAAGAAGCGGCATTGTGGGCAAGCACCCGCCATGTACACCATGCCCTTGGGTCCCACAGACTTTGTCCACCGGTGTCCCGTGATCATGTCATGGAGTGGCAGAATGGGGAGATGTAAACAAGGCATTTCCTTGTTCTGCCTAGTGACATGACGGGGATCTACTGCTCCCTGTCATCAGGAGCAGTGATCACTGTCATAACGGTAGTACACCCCCCCCCCCGTTAGAATCACTCACTAGGACACACTTAACCCCTTGATAAATTCTTCTGGGGCTAAAGTGGTTAAAAACATAGATATGTATAAAGAAACTTTGGGATAAATACAAAAATATTAATTTTGATGGATACTTGTAACTGGTCTACACGTTAAGTGGGATCCCCTGCTTCTTCTTCAGGACATACATATTGTGCAAGAGTATTATATACAGATTTTCTTACTATAGAAAAGAACAAGTAAATGCAAATATGGGGGGGGGGGGGGGGATTAATAGTTGTTTAACCACTTTCAGACCGGACCAATTTGCTGCTTTTTGCGATTCGGCACTGCGTCGCTTTAACTGACAATTGCGCGCTCGTGCGACGTGGCTCCCAAACAAAATTGACGTCCTTTTTTTCCCACAAATAGAGCTTTCTTTTCGTGGTATTTGATCACCCCTGCGGTTTTTATTTTTTGCGCTATAAACAAAAATAGAGTGACAATTTTGAAAAAAACGCATTATTTTTAACTTTTTGTTATAATAAATATCCCCCAAAAATATATAAAAAAAACCTTTTTTTTTCCCTCAGTTTAGGCCGATACGTATTCTTCTACATATTTTTGGTAAAAAAAATCGCAATAAGCGATTATTGATTGGCTTGCGCAAAAGTTATAGCGTTTACAAAATAGGGATAGTTTTATAGCATTTTTATTAATAATTTTTTATTTATTTTTTACTAGTAATGGCGGCGATCAGCGATTTTTTTTTTTCTCATTTATTTATTTATTTATTTTTATTGTGACTGCGACATTGTGGGGGACCCATCGGACATTTTTGACACATTTTTGGGACCATTGTCATTTATACAGTAATCACTGCTATATAAATGCAGTGATTCCTGTGTAAATGACACTGGCAGTGAAGGGGTTAACCAGTGGGTGACAGTGTAGGGGTTAAGTGTTCCTAGGGGTGTGTTACTAACAGTGGGGGGGTTGGGCTTTCATTTAGTGAACACTGATCTCTGCTCCAATCACATGGAGCAGAGATCAGCGTCACTAGTTGCTAGGCAGAATGGAGAAATGCTGTTTACTCGGCATTTCCTCCATTCGGCCGCTCCGTGAGACGATCGCGGGGATGCCCGCGGCGATCGAGTCCGCGGGTCCCGCGACCGGACTCACGGGGGTCCCGACCAGCGCGGGAGCGTGCCGCCGGCAGCGCGCTCCCGATGGCAGGGCGGCATTGAATATTGGACGTACCTGTACGCCAATATGCCTGCCCGTGCCATTCTGTTGACGTACATCGTCGTGCGCTGGTCGGGAAGTGGTTAATTACCTCAATATCATGAATCCTCCAAAATAGAGGAGAGGAATATAGGATCTGTCTCAGATGGTTTGCCTACTGGCCCGTAGGGTGTGATCCCATATAGAGGATATTTGGTGAATAAGCAAGCCAGAAGTAAACCTAAATATTCGGTGTTAAGCAATGTCCTCCGAACGATGTGAATCCCAATATCTAGTTAAGACAGAGGGTATAAATCCAAAATGCCAAGAAAACCAGGCACCTCTGTGATGATCACCTTAGAGGATCAATGGATTTAATGAACATTGGAACATATTAACCGAAGACCCGATCATCGGGAAATTTGTTGAAGGGGGGGGGGTGGGGGGAGAAACACATCTAACATTTAGAAGAATTCAAGCCAAAAGACACTTACATCGAGCCATTTGTTTTTACCCCGTAGGGAATTTTTGTTTCAAAAATACCATAATCATTTCTGGAATGATGCCATTGGAGATTGGATTTTATGACTTGTCCTCTACCGTACAACTTTCTATGTAGTGATGAGAAACTTTGAAGGAGCGGAATAGAAGTTCTTCTAATTGTGAATGTGGTTTTCATTCTGAAAACAATCATACATAATGTAATGTAACCCATTTAGTACGTCTGGAATTCCATTCAAATGGCAGGTCTGGATGAAATTTGAAGGGCTTTCCAACTAAATTAGTGGAATCGGTGATGGCAAGAAAGGATGTCCAGAGGAATGATTTTTCATAATTTCCATACGAGAGTAAAACAAAACTCTTAATTGTGAATGGCCAGCTTTAAAGTGGTTAAGGCTGAAGGTTTTTTTTTTACGCATTAAGGAGAAATAAAAAAAAAACCTTCATGCATGCTACCTCACCAATCCCTACCTGAGCTCCCTCCAATCCAACAATGTTCACACTAGCCTCGGCTTTCCTGAGGGCTCTCCCTTCTCATTGGCTGAGACCGCAGAGGTACCATGGTAGTTGGCTAAAACATTGTTTTGTTGTAGCATTTGAAAAAAAACTGTCAAAAAAGCCAATGCGTTTGGCCATCAGGCCTTAATCGTGAGCCAGGATTAAGGCCTGATAGCTGAAACACGTTGGCTTTTTTTGACTGTTCAAACGCTACAATAAAACAATGTTTTTGCCGACTTCATGGTACCAGCCTGTCTCCCTTTTTTTTTTTTGCAAGGAAAGGGACTGTTTTGTAATATCATTGCTCAGATCAGGTTCATAGAACATCTTGTTTTTTTTTTTTTTGTTTTTTTAACACAAAATGTAAGAGAAATCCGCTTTTAATACCACTTCAAATACAATGGTTTTTTTTTTTTTTTTTTTTTATTTTTTTTTTTTTTATGGGTTTATAGTTTTTAAGGGTCCTAATGAGCACCATGCTAAAGATGTCATTATTAGGAAAACCCACCACAAGTTGGACGTCTTTGTAATCGGAGAAGGCAGAGAGACAGGACAGTGACAGAGTGCCTTTTATATTATGCAGACGGGGGATGTTATGTTTTGTCTATGAAGCATACTTTAGTGCCATGAGATTAAGTACTGGCTGGGGCTTTTGTCATCTTCTCTGGAAGTGCGGTCTGTCTGCGAGTGTTTGCGTCTGCTGCACAAAAAAAGAAGCTCTTTGTAACGTGTGCCAAGCGCGCTACAAAGACATCCGCGAACAAACGGTTCATTTATTCTGTGTCTTTGGCCAGGTTAGCTGCTTCCTGACTGAAAAGTATCGGAATAAAGCAGAACCTTAACATTGATGGAATGTTAATTATTTTCTAGTGTTTTTTTGTTCCCAGATTTTTTTTATTTTGTGAGTGGACTGGTAAGGTGTAGTGAAACTTTTATGTGATTAAGGTATAGGTCCTGGCTGACCTTTCCGCATTTGTGCGATTTCAGGCATTTTTGACAAGCTGCCATTGCCCTTTTAATGCACATCAAAATATTGGGATAAACCATTTTTGGCCAGGAAGTGGCTGTAAGGAGGCTGATGAAGATTGACAGCTCTGAGATGCGCAAAAAAATAAAAGGCGGTTGTCTGAGACATGAGGCTCGATTTCACAAAGTAAAAAAAAAACAAAAAAAAAACAAAAATCTAAAAAAAGTGACAGTTCTCTTCAGCTAATAAAGAAGTATAGCCAATGCTCATTTTGGCTGTACTTCTGTGGATCACAAGGGTGCAGTTAGTTTTGCACGCCTTTTGACCCATGTTGATGTCAGAAGTCGGGCCAGGGTCAGCGTCATCGCGACAATAGAAGTCTGGATCCGTCAGGTGCCTGGACTGACACCCGTCTCAGCCTTTTTGTGTGCCGCTGAACGCCTAAGCAGGCCACTCCCCACCCCTCTCTGTGCTAACGGAGCTGTCGGAACCAAGCGATCAGCGGTGTTCAATCGCTCGGTTCTCATTGTAGAGATGCCAGTGACCAATGCTGCATCCATATAGATAAGTATGAATCTGCAAAAAAGCTGTACCCCATACTTTTAAGCTGAAAAATATGGTCACCAGAAGGTCCGTTTCTTTAGAAGCAACAGAACCGAGTTGAGATCACATTGGGAACAATGTGAGTGACCCTGTACAAACGGCCTCACTAAAGCTGGCATATTCACTAGCAGAATTTTAATTTGAACTTGTTTTAAAGTGGTTGTAAAAGCGCAAGATTTTTTACCTTCATGCATTCTGTGCATAATTGTAAAAAAAAAAAAAAAACTTGCCTAAGCCCTATCTTGATCCAGTGATGTGTATGAGAGCAGTAGCTCTCCTAGGTCTCTTCCTCGTAGGTTGGGACAGCAGCAGGAGCCAATGGCTACTGTAAACCGTAGCCAGTGAGGAAAGAGCGGGGGCGGGGCTGAGCTACACGGTTTCTGAAAGGACACAGAGCAGCAGCTTGGGAGTGGGCCCGCTCTGGGTGCCCCCATAGCAAGTTGTGGTTCTGTTATCCTGACTGGGCATCATATGATGACTAGCAGGATAACATGGCGATCGCAGCGTGTCAGTCTGGCATGCCACATCTCCGATTGTGGTAAGCAGCCTCTGACAGAAGCTGCTTACCGCGTGATCAACTGTGACCAATCACAGCTGATTATCGGCGGCTCTCTTGTTCAAGGGGGGGGGGGTCAGTGCTGATAATCAGCACATTGATTATCAGCACAGCCCCCATTAGATGTGCCAATCAGTGCCCAACAGCTGCCAGTCAGTACCCACCACAGTGCCAATCGGTGCCCTGTCAGTACCTCATCAGTGCTATTAGTGTCCACCAGTGCTGCCTATCGGTGCCCATCAGTGCTATCTATTAGTGTCCATCAGTGCCACCTATCGGTGCTCATCAATCATGTATATCTGTGCCTCCTCCTCATCAGCGCCCATCAGTGAAGTTTCGGTCCTTTTTGTTAAAAATAAATAAATAAATCTCCAGAGTTAATCAAATACCACCAAAAGAAAGCTCTATTTGTGGGAAGAAAATGATAAAGATTTTGTTTGGGTATAGTGTTGTATGACCTCAATTGTCATTCAAAGCGTGACAGCACTGAAAGCTAAACATTGCCCTGGACAGGAAGGGGGAAAAGTGCCCGGTATTGAAGTACTTGAATCAGAGAAGGGCTGACAACTCGGATGCTCTTGAATAAAAGTCCTTTATTTGGTTACATGGGTATATGCTATTCTGACGCGTTTCGGCTAAGAAGCCTTCATCAAAGTGGTTAGGAAGTGAGAGACTGGGAGAGATCTGGAGCTTTGAGATGCAACAAATGCTTAAAAAAAAATGAGAATACCGGGCTTTAGAAAAAGTGTCAGTTATTTTCAGTTGAGTCCAATGAGCTTGGAAAATGATTCACAGGTCTAGAATAATGCTCTTTATCCTTTGTGCTACAGCATGTGAATTGAATTGGTCATACTAAATAATCAGCGATGTTGTACATCTTCTATAGTATGGCGGTGGAATCTCTTCAGTCTGTTATTTCTATCATTTTTTGGCGTGGTGTTTGGATTGGAGACGTCTTCCCCTCCCTGGCCCTGTGACTAAAAGCTTCGTCATGTTGGGTTTTTTTTGATTGCTGAAAGGCTGATTTGTTTTATTGGGCACTTTCTCAGATCAGTTTTCATGATTCAATTTGTGTGGGATGGTTACTTAGCAATGTCCTCCGAGTGATAAATGCTTTTGGCTTCTGCCGAGTTTTAACTATAAAGTGTGTGTGTGTGTGTGTGTGTGTGTGTGTGTGTGTGTTATATTATATTATATTTTTTTTACTTTCAGTATTGATATCACTGAGATATTCCTATAATGAGCATATATGTAGTGAGATCTGCTGAAAGTGTAAGTAAGGTGTTTTCGGGGAGCGCAGATTCTGAGTCGCTGTTTCAGAGTTCAGCTGAATTTTTGATGTGACACACACACATATATATATATATATATATATATATATATATATATATATATATATATATATATATATATATATATATATATATATATATATATATATATATATATATATATATATATATATTTATTTTATATATATATATATTATATATATATATATATTTATTTTATATTATATATATATATTTATTTTATTTTTTTACTGCTTTTCTTGGCTTTGTTCGTATTAAAGGGTAACTCCACTTTTGTGGGAGAAAAATTGGCAAATAAAGTCATATTGTATTTGAATGTTAAAATGATCCTCGCTGTGAATTCCAACTATTGCAATAATTGCCCAGATAATCAACCAATTAAAACCACTACAGTAACTTCCCTTCATAAATCTAAGACCTCTTTCTCACCAGGGCGTTTTGCAGGCGCTATAGCGTTAGAAATAGCGCCTGCAATCAGCCTTAAAGAAGCTGCACCATTATGTGTAGTGCGAAAGCCCCGAGTGCGCTGGCAGGACGCCAGGAAAAAGTCCTGCCAGCAGCTTCTTTGGAGCGGTGAAGGAGCGGTGTGTTTACCGCTCCTCCACCACTGCTCCCTATTGAAATCAATGGGGCAGCGCTGTAATACCGCCAGCAAAACGCACCACATACTAGCTAATTATGAAATACCTTAGAACGAGGCCCTGACATCTCGCCCGATCCACGCCGACGGAGCTGACCTGTTCCTTTGGCGTGTCTTCCAGGTATCGCGGCTCCAGTGCTGTGAGTGGCCGGAGCCGCGATATCGTCACTCCCGTGCATGCGCACGGGCGATTTCTTTCCGGCAGGGTCCCGTGTCTGCCGGACTTTCAGCCGAGAATCCCCTGTGCACATGCGCCGATGCAGTCAGCAGCGCATTGCCAGGGGAATATGTTTAGATTTTTTTTTTTTTTTTTTTTTTTTTTTACCTACAGGTTAGCCTTCTTATAGGCTTACCTGTGTGTAAAAGTTGTAAAAAAGACTATACAACCGCTTCTATATTTTAAAAAATAAAATAAAAATTGGAATGTTTATTATACCAAAAAGTAAAAAATATCGTTTGATTTTTATTTTCTCTCAAACTTGTCATTGTTTTTGTTTATAATGCAAAAAAATAAAAACAGCAGAGTTGATCAAATACCACCAGAAGACGGCTCTTTTGTGGGCAAAAAAGATTTCACTTGGGTGCAGTGTTGCATGACCGCGCAATTGTCATTCAAATACGACCGCACTGAAAAGGGGGTGAAAAATGCCCGGTATTGAAGTGGGTTAAAGGGGGTTGAACAGGGATTGTACAATCAGATTGTATAGTGTATGCCAGTTTTAGCAAACCAACAAATGCATATCATTGGATAACGGTGTACATCAGTGCAGCTCATGGAGATTCATGGCAGCATTGTCAAGGTCATGAATATGAGTCTGAAGGACTAGCACACGACCTATATGTTAATACAATGAACAATAATAATGTTTTCATTCAGAGATGCTCATTAAATTCAGCCTGACATCCTGTTTATTTTGCAATCACTGGAACTGCATGGCATGTTTTGTCTTTGCGTTGCGGAGACAAATGGCTATTGTGAAGCCACATGCCTCAAGTTCTGCATAATTGTGTATGCAAATACTCTTTTTATATACATTTATGCCCGTTCAGGAAATTCAATTATTCCAATTATTCTAAGAAAATAGTTTTCACTTTTGGCTTGTAGTATTTTTTTTTTTAATGTTTACCATTAAGCTGCATTCCCAGTCCTTCTGGGGCGCAAAAGTAAAGTGCGGTATAGGGTTTAAATACCATTCATGGAGAAAGGGCTGCTTCAGGCTTTCTTTAGTTCTGGCTACATGGCAATCGATCGTGTGACCCCGAGGGAAGGATTTGGTCATATCCCGGTAATGCTAATTCATACACAACAGTGGTGGTACATTGGTCATTAGTACAGTGTGCCCTTGGCACAGGAACCTCCTCCTATAGACCTTGGCACCCCAGATGTTTTGGAACTACATTTCCCATAATACTCATGCACTCTGCAGTGTAGCTGAGCATCATGCAAAACGTAGTTCTGAAACATCTGGGGTGCCAAGTTTCACCATCACTGCTATAGACGCGTTTGTACAGCAGGTGGCCATTAAAGCCCACCCTCTTTGCCGGTGCATATATACATTACGTGGATGGTATAAGGATAGGTGCTGGTTTCTAAGTCGGCACTGGAGGGAGCCTGGAGCAGCAGTTTCTCTAAAGCCAGCCATAGATAATTTGAATCTCGGCCGATTCAGCAGGGACCACCCAGGATACTAACTGTGTATGGGCAGGCTGAATGTACCCAAGTTGATCAATTTTGGTACAACCAGCCTGTTGGATTTTACATTCAAGTGTCGCTAGAGACTATTATACCCACTAGCAGTAATCGCTGTTTTCTCTTGGCAGGGACGGCTCCCCCCCCACCAGGAAAACACAAAGATTTAGTGGGAGGGATTTCACCATCAACACAGACTGTGTAGATGAGGGAATCAAACTATTTATTTTCTTTCATCGCTCCATCCATAACCAGCTTAAAGCGTTACTAAACCCACAACAGTAAAATCAGTCTGTATATGCAGTAAAGCATGCATGTTATACTGACTGTGCAACCTAAGGGGTTAATCCTCTGCACTGTGTAAATAGACTGTTTTATCCTGTATGCACAGATCATCCCCCTCCTGCACTATCTGGGGAAGGCCAGCTAACACAGGCAGGGTAGCCGACCTGCACATGCTCAGTTGTCTTTTTATGCTGGAGAGAACATTTACTTCTTAAGCGGATGTTATAAAAATGGCCTGTTAAGCTAGTTACCAAGTCTGGAAAAAAACCAGCGTTAAAAACGCGAATTAGCGTTTTGCTCTGGCGTCAATGCACGTGTAACGGTGTTTGTAAGCGTTAACGCTTACAAGGAGCGTTTTTTTTTTTTTTTTTAATTATCCCATCACATTATAAACATTTTTAGAGCTCAAAAACACTGACTCTAAAAAAAAAAAAAACGTCGGTATAGCTTTAATGCGTGTTGGCGTCAAAATTGCTCTAATGCTGGAGCCTCTGGAGTCCTTGGGTTTTTTTTTTTATTTTATTTTTTTGGAGCTTAAAAACGGCCATGCTTGTTACAGCTCAAAAACGCCATGGTGTGTATGAGCCCATTGACTAACATGGAGTTGCCTTCTTAAAGCAGGAGTCCGCCGGGAGTTCCGCCGTGTTTTTTTTTTTTTTATTTTTTTTATTTTTTTTTTAAAAGCCAGCAGCTACAAATACAGCAGCTGCTGACTTTTTTAAAATAATGACACTTACCCGCCCAGCGCGCCCGCGATGTCAGCACCCGAAGTCGATCTCTCGATCGTCTCTCGGGTGCTGCCGCCGCCATCTTGGGTATGGGAATCAGGAAGTGGAGCCTTTCGGCTTAATTTCCCGGTTCCCTACTGCGCATGCGCGAGTCGCGCTGCGCAGTAAGGATGGACCCGCTGCCTCTGGGATTTGTGTGTTTCCCAGCAAGCAGCGGGGGACTTTCGGAAAGGGGTGTAGATCTATGCCCCTTTCCGCAGAGAGCTATCCCAGAAGTGGGTGCAGTTACCTGGATTATCCAGGTAACTGCACCCCCCTCCCCCCTGAAAGGTGGCAATTGTGGCGCCGGAGGGGGGGAGGATTCCAATGAGCGGAAGGATGGACCCGCTGCCTCTGGGATCTGTGAGTTTCCCAGCAGGCAGCGGGGGACTTTCGGAAAGGGGAGTAGATCTATGCCCCTTTCCGCAGAGAGCTATCCCGGAAGTGGGTGCAGTTACCTGGATTATCCAGGTAACTGCACCCCCCTCCCCCCTGAAAGGTGCCAATTGTGGCTCCGGAAGGGGGGAGGATTCCAATGAGCGGAAGCTCCACTTTAGGGTGGACCTCCGCTTTAAGCAGCAAAAAAAGCCACTGTAAAAACGTGTGTGTGTGTGTGTGTGTGTGTGTGTGTGTGTGTGTGTGTGTGTGTGTGTGTGTGTATGAGGCCTTAGTTAGCCAGGTCACTAAGGCTAAGAGCCTGTTCACTCTAGTGTGCTTACCTTTTTAAATTAAACACGTATGCTTTTTAGGTGTGTGTGTTGTGGTTTTTTTTTTTTTTTTTTGTGTTTTTTTTTTTTTATCCCTTGTCACAGGAGCAAACATACACGTGACAAAAATGCAGTGCGTCTTTTCATTCCCATTGATGTCGATGGGAGGTGTGATTTGGGGCTTTTTAAGAAGCGCACCAAAGATGGAGTATGTAGGACTTTGAAAAACCAAGCACAGTGATGTGAAGAATAAAGCCCTCATACACACTATCAGATTTTGATATTTTTTTTTTTTTTCCCCCTCAGATTTACCAAAACCATATAATATGAGGTCAAACCTTAGGAGTTTCAATTTGTATGCAATCAGGCAGGCCCTTCTACTACATGGTTTTATAAATCTGAAGACAAAAATCAGCAGAAAATCTGATGGTATGTATGGGGCTTTACATAGGATTTAGGCTCCATTCACACTTTCTCAAAACGGGAGCAAGCTCTCCGGCTCGTGATTTTGTTGAGCGCTTTGCAGGCAATTGTGCATATATCAGAAGGTCAGCCTGTTCACTTAAATGGGCCTTTGCCCCCCATCCTTTTTTGGGTGACGAGCTTTAGGCGATGTTGAAAGGCACGGTTTGCTGTGTGATCTTGTTGTACGACAATCGCTGCAGAATTGCATCGCGTTTGGGGTGCCATTAAGGGATAATGGCGCCCAAATGTGCATTGGACGTTGCGTAGCAATGCCCATGATTCCAAATCGGGAAGTGTGAATGGAGCCTCAAGTGAGATTTATTTTTGTGCATTTTTGTTGCGCTTGAAAGGTGTGTTTTAGCATGGCAACCGTGCACCAATGTAAACAAAGCCTAATGCCCTGTACACAGTCGGACATTCCGACAACAAAATCCATCAGATTTTTTTTTTTCAGACGGATTTTGGCCCAAACTTGTCTTGCATACACACGGTAGCACAGAGTTGTTCAGAACGCGGTGACGTATAACATGTACGATGGGACTATAAACGGGGCAGTAGCCAATAGCTTTTGTCTCGTAATTTTTTCTGAGCATGTGTGGCACTTTGTCGATCGGATTTTGTTGTCGGAAAAGTTTTGATCCAGCTCTCAAACGTTGTCTTAAATTCCGATAGTGCCCACACATGATCGGATTTTCCGAAAACAAACAAGATCCGATCTAACATTTTCCATCAAAGTCTGACCGTGTGTACAGGGCATAAGAAAGGGTAAAGTTTTCTAATATTCTTTAAGCAAGTTTACAATTGATTAGCTCCCATTAACACCTGAGCGTAATTATTTTTAGGCAACATTAAAGAGTTTGTTTTTTGTGCACGTAAATGCATTTTTTTTTTTTATTATTATTATTTAAGAATTTTCCATGTGTTTTTTTAAATCTCAGTAATTTTTGTTTTTGGCCAATATCTGTGACATGATAGGTTATCACCTTTTGTATGCGTTTCCTGGTTTTTCTTCTACTATTGGAGCTCTGGAGCCATCTACGCTATGCCATTTTCTTCCCAGGGCCTCTGCCTCCTGCCACAGTTTGCCGTGCTCCAGTTGACATTAGTAGGGCCAAAATGGTACAATTCTGTCCCAAATAAAACCTCCTGTACTTTATTGTGCGACAACCGGCAGCATGATGCTCGGGTGTGAACAAGAACCATGGAATATAATAGAAATCTTCATGTTAAGTGTTGCTGCGTTTCAGCAAAACGCGTGTGAAAGGGGGTCTTTGATCTAACATTTGTGTATTGGTCTAATTGCAACATATTTTAGGTTGTGTTATTCTTTACATAAGCTGTATATATGTATATTATAGCATTTTCATTTGTGTGCATTTCCTTCTTTCCAGAGCTGTACAATGGTGGATGGTGGTATGATCCTTCCTCTGCTCATAATGGTAGCCTTTTCATCTCCTAGTACAGAAGGTAAGTTACCCAACCAACCTTATTGCTGAGTATTCTGTTAAGTTTAGGTTTTTAGGAAAGGACCACGTTCCTAAAAACCTATAAAAACACCTATTTTAGAGCAGTATTTAGCTTTTAGGAGGAACTGCAGTCTGCTCACATAATTTGTAAAAAAAAAAAAAATTGCCATTCTGAAGCTTCCTGCCAACCACTTTGCATATTTTATATACTGTGATTCTGTACTTGCCAAATATGCTGCAGAAATCTCCCTTCACTCCCTAACTGTGGCCAGCTGAAGCTGCTGCCTGTTGACTTCCTGGATTTACACAGACAGAGGCACACCTCCAGCTCTGCAGCGCTGATTGGCCCTCTTATGACTCACCCTCCCTTCTTGGCAAACTTTTACAAGAGTTGGAGAGAGAGAGAGAGCCGTCCATGTCATTTACTGGCAGGAAAAAAAATTTACTATCCAAAGTTAAAACAAGGACAGAAGTTTTAATAGATGGAAAGCTGAAAAAAATGACCGTAGGTTCACTTTAAGATGCGCCGATTATTTCACATAACTTCACAAGCTTGTTTTTGTAAATGTTAAAATTTCTTTGACATCTGCTTTTTTTTTGGGCGGGTGTAAACGGAGTATCGGTATTCTGCCACGTTTAGACAGTTTAACCCTTTCGCTGCTAGAGCCACTTTTGCAAAAAAAAATGTTTTTATGTTCAAAAAATATATATATTTTAGATTCCATAAAACCCCCAACATAATATATTTTCTATAAGCAGACACTATAGTGGTAGTTCCAATTTATGTCACTCGATATTGATGCAATGGTAAAAAAGACGAGGTTTTGCCGAGTAAATAGATACCCAACATGTCAAAAATGTGTGAAAAGGCAGCAAACTTCAGTTTCTATATTTTCCATAGGCAACACTTTAAATGCCTATACAGGTGGTCAAATTAGACTGAAAGTGATTGTAAGGTCTCCTTTGTTGTTTACCGTATATACTCGAGTATAAGCCGAGATTTTCAGCCTCTTTTTTGAGGCTGAAAGTGCCCCCCTCGGCTTATACTCGAGTCATCGCGGTCTGCCCGCTCGATCAGCGTGTCGAGCAGACAGACAGCGGCCATTCTATAATTCAAAAGCCGCGCCTCCGGCTCCGCCTTCGCCTGTGATAGGCGGAACACTGAATTTCCCAGCAGCCTGTGTTCCGCCTATCACGGACATCGTATCATCCTCGTACTACGGACGAGGATGATACGATGTACGTGATAGGCGGAACACAGGCTGCTGGGAAATTCAGTGTTCCGCCTATCACAGGCGAAGGCGGCGGCGCAGCTTTTGAATTTTACAATGGCCGCCGAGGCGCCGACGAAGAGGGCACGGGACGGAGGCAAGGCAAGGCAAGGCAAGGCACGGCACGGCACGGCACGGGACGGGACGGAGGCAAGGCACGGCGGCGAGGCACGGAGGCAAGGAGGCAAGGCACGGGACGGAGGCTCGGGACAAAGGCTCGGGACACAGGTAGGCTGGACACACACACACACACACACACACACACACACACACACACACACACACACACACACACACACACACACACACACACACACACACACACACACGGATGGAGACACACACACACAGGGATGGATGGATGGATGGAGACACACACACACAGGGATGGATGGATGGATGGACACACACACACACAGGGATGGATGGACGGACACACAGGGATGGACGGACACACACACAGGGATGGACAGGCATGTCTTACCCTCGGCTTATACACGAGTCAATAAGTTTGCCAGTTTTTTTGGGGGTAAATTGGGGGCCTCGGCTTATATTCGGGTCGGCCTATACTCGAGTATATACGGTATATAAAAAAAAAAGGTTATACATGCCTGCTCTGTGCAGTGGTTTTGCACAGAGCAGCCCCAATCCTCCTCGGGTCCCTCCTTCGGTGCTCTTGGCCCCTCCCTCCTTTTTTTATTTTTATTTTTTTAAAGATTGCAGGAAAATACAAAAAGAGACTGAAATCATACAGGTATCCCAAGTTCCCTTAAAACTGTACAGAACACAGTGCTCACCAAACAGTATAAATACATGAGTGAACTGCATCTCAATATATATTGTAACATTCTGATGAAGCCACAATTTGCTGGCCTATTTCTTCTCGCTGCCATCTACTGTGGCTATTCCTGAACTACATGGGGAACGCCCAAATCACTTCAAACCCAGGCTATGTATAGGCGATAGTATCCATGGGGGGGGGGGGTGCCTCTCCCTCTTTCGTGCAGGGTGCCATCAGAATACTCCATGTGGTTTCCATGTATCGTTAAGGGAATTTAGGGAACAATAACAGAGGGATCCGGCAATCACAAGAATTTTTCCATTAATGTGAAAAGTAAAGGAGTAGAAGGATCGAAAGTGGGAGAGGGGGGGAAAAGATAGGAAGGCCCCTCCCTCCTGTTGAGTGCCCCCCACATCAAGCAGCTTGCTATGGGGACACCTGTGCCGAGTCACAGCTCAGTGTGTCCATTCAGACGCAGAGCACAGAGCTGCGGTTCAACCCCGCCCCCTCTTTCTCCCCCCTCTCTCTCCTGATTGGCTAACTGACGTTGACAGCACTGGGAGCCAATGGCGCCACTGCTGTGTCTCAGCCAATCAGGAGGGACTGATGGCCGAGGGACTCGTGGACAGAGATGGGGCTCAGGTAAGTATTATGGGGTGCTGGGGGGGTGGGGGCTGCACACAGAAGGCTTTTTGATGCATAGAATGTATTGAGATAAAAAAAAAACACCTGCCTTTACAACCCCTTTAACCATGAATAATGGGCCTAGAACTATTGCACTAACTCAGCAATATATAACTGCTCTAATGTAGCAAAATAAAACTTTCTTAGCGGTATCGCAGTTTTACGCGTACGTATGTCTGATGTATGCATTTAGTGTGATTATCAAAGAAGAATTTGCCTATGTATGGAAAAATTTCAACACCTATAATAACAAATGGAAGATTTGTACTTGTATAAACTAAAACCATTCCAAATATCTCTGAAAATGTTTTTTTTTTTTTTTTTTTTTTTCTTGTTAAAGTGCTTTAGCGCTGTGTTTCTTTGTCACATGACTACTTTCCGATGTACAGTGTCTCCTTTCATTTTTTTTTTTTTTTTTTTTTTTTTTTTTTTTTTTGGCAGACAAACTTTTTAGATTTATCATTAGTGATATTTTTCTATTTTTCTATTTGCATTTGTGCAGGAACTAGTCTGAACAACAAAATACTTCTCACGCCCTTACATTACTGCTCATCTCCAAGTTGTGCTAAATATTTGAGAGAAGTATGGGTTTGCACTTTTTTGCATAATAATACTTGGGTGGATGCAGCCTCAGTCCAATGCTGCATCTGTCCCCCGGCGTCTCTGCACTGAGAACCAAGCGACGGATCACGCGGTTCTCTCAGCTCCTTGAGCAGAGAGCTGCTGCCTGTCAATCAGCAGCTCTCCTGCTCTGCTCCTCCACACTCACTGGAGCGCTGAGCTGCAGAGGGGCCGGGAGCGGCTGTCTCGGCGATTCCCATTTTTGGGACGACGCGGTGCCTGGACTGATTCTTGTGACGTGAGCGGACTTCAGACCACCCTCTGCTGAAAACGGGTCACAGGAGTATAAAACAACTTGCATTCCTGTGACCCATAGGAGAAGCCCAGGCGCATGAGCTCAGGCTGGACTTCTCCTTTAAAGCCTGATGTGTCCACCTAGAAGGGATCCTTGTGGCAAAAGGAAACAAACTTAAAACTGGAAAAAATAAAGTTCCGTATAACTAGGGTTATAAGCGGATGTCCGCTAAATTTAAATTTTAAATTTTCGGTCCTTGGATGCTGCTGCTGCCATCTTTTGTAAGGGAATCAGGAAGTGAAGCCTTGTGGCTTCACTTCTTGGTTCCCTACTGCGAATGTGGCGAGATGCGCTGCGCAATCCGAATGGTCCCTGCTGTCTCTGGGACCCGTGTGTCTCCCAGCAGACAGCGGGGGGG
The DNA here is from genome assembly GCF_037356315.1 of Lithobates pipiens. Taxonomy (NCBI): domain Eukaryota; kingdom Metazoa; phylum Chordata; class Amphibia; order Anura; family Ranidae; genus Lithobates; species Lithobates pipiens. The sequence goes on from NW_027507784.1 coordinate 58,423,293, forward strand.
GGGGGGGGGTGGAAGTGGGTGCAAATACCTGTATTATAAGTGTTTTTATTAAATATACTTTTAGGCTGGGCTCACACTATTGAGAATTGGATGTGGGTTTCCTCGCATCCAATTCGCATGTCAGGATCCTGTGACTGTCTCTCGGTCTCACACATTTCTGGAGTGAATTGCACCGGAGCCCAGTGCGTCTTTTGGTCCATTTTCAGGCCTGAATTTAGCCAAAAATTTGTGCTGAAATCGGACCTGAAACAGTGAATAGGGACACACCGGACTCCTGCTGTGAGCCGCTCTGTGCTGCGGTGTGATCCCATCCTTAATGTCAGAAATGCAGTGCATTTGCTGGCACTGGATTGCATGGTACAGTAGTACCTTGCAACCCAGTTGCTGTGTGTTTATATATGTGTAGAGCATACACTTCGGTCTGGTGCAATTTCTGCCATTTCAAATGAATGGGCTGAAATTGCTCTGCGCCTGGATCGCATGTGAATCAGAGGAATGCTCAGCGTGTTCCTGTGTGGATCGGCCCTTAATTATTCTATTTACTGGAAAGCGCGTTTTGTTTTGATTGGCATTTCATTGGTTTCTATGGTTTCTTGTTTCTGATTTATTTATTTACATTTTTTTTGTCATCTTTTAGAAGATTTTTTATTTTTATTTTTCTTTAGGAGAGAGGCTTAAATAATAAACCGTGATTGTGGTTGTAGAATTGAGGCCTTCTTTTTTTGTATTTTACATATTTGAGATTCCAGGTTATAGAGTGTTTTAGTGTAGTGCACAGCATTGTGAAGGATGATGGCGGTTTATAAATAAAGCTTGGTAATAAGGCAGAGTCTGCAGAGAGCAAGAACCCAGCCGCCCTCCCCTGAGGCCAGTCATGCACCGCTCCCCCCCCTCCCCGCCCGCTGGTATTGTTGTGACTGGGCTGAGCTTGGCTGCAGAAAAATAAAGGTGATTTAAACAGATAAGCATACTTCATGTGGAAAAATAGAGACACGTGTTTAAAGCTGTATTCAATCCAACAATAAGTTTTATTTATTGCAGTTTACTAATCATTTAATGTGGTGGCTGCTTTAGTTTTCTTTCTTTTTGGGGGGGGGGGGGGGCTTTCCCCCTTTTTTATGTGGTCATCTAGCCAGTAGCACATCCTCTTCTTAAGGTGTCTTCTCCACTCCACCGGACGAGCAATGAAGACCTCCTCCTTTGAAAGCAGCATTGGTGAGCAGAGGATAATGTTGGATGTGCAGCAGACTAGCAAAGTAAAATTAACTTTTTTTTTTTTTTTTTTTTTTTTTTATTTGCTATCGAATTACTTGGAACTCTCAATTGTTCTAAATATTTTTTAAAGCAGCGGCCCTAGAGAATAATATGGTAGGTGTTGCAAATTTTTTATGTCCCACGGTATTTCTGCAACTTTTTTCAAACACTTTTTTTTTATTTTATTTTTTTTATACCCTTTTCAAAGTGATTGTAAAGTCTCATTTTGGATTTGCACAGGGCAACCTGGATTCTCCACTTCTCGGCTGCCTCTTCTTTGTTCCTGGCCCCTCCTTCCTGTTGAGTAGAATGCATTAAGATTAAAAAAAAACACCTAACTTTACAACCCCTTTTAATTTTAATGCACAAAAACAGTGTAATGCCCAATTGTTTGGTAAAATATAAAAGATGTTAAGCTGAGTAAATGTGCTCATCCGGGAAACCGCAACAAACTACTTACATTTTATTATCTATAGGCGACGGTTTAAAGGCCTTTACGGGTTACCACTTTAGATTTACACACAAGGTCTGGTGTCACAATTCTTGCTCTAGATCTGATGTGCGGTGCAATTGCTGTTTACCCTGGACTGCCTGTGTTTGCCTTTGTGCACAGAGATACGAGGCGCTTGCATTTATTTTTTATTTTTACAATGTTCCTTTTAAAAAAATTTTATTTTTTTTTTTTTTATTTTTTTTAGGCCCTAGATCTTCTCTGCCCTTAAAAACTTTGGATCATACCACTAAGGGTTTGTTTAAAACTGGCAAAACTGTGACAAAATGCTTGTCACGTCCGGCTTCTTAGACATAGAGATGATCAGGGCCCTTCCAGTCCCTCGATTGGCTCTACAGTCAGCTGGCGGAAATGCCGGCTGTACACTCGGGCCTCTTAGTGGGACAGGAGAGCCCAGGGGGGGGGGTTGTGGCAGTCCCTCTCCCACACCTTGTAAAAGCAATCTAGCGGCTTATCGGCCATTAAGATTTATTTTACAAGAAAGCTGAACGCTGGCTGAGAAAACAGTACAGCCACTGAAAGTCCAGCAACCTACCAGTAGGGGCTGAAATGGTTAACTGTGTATATGGCTATTTAGTAGCCTGCATCGCCAGACCTTGTTAAAAGCAGGGAACAATGGACACCATAGCCCCCTACCTTGAATAACAATGATTGAGATGTTATCTGGGATGATCTGTTCCATCTTTTGATTTCAGCTAGAGATCGACTTGCACAGATTAAAATTGTGTATTGTTCTCTAATGCCAGCCAGGGTGAGGAGGTTTGTGGCTACCCAGTCTACGGAGTGTAGGAGGTGCTCTGCTCTGTCTGCAGACTTCCTCCATATCTTCTGGACCTGTCCAGCTATTCGTGACTATTGGCCATGGGCCCTGTGCTCCATTTATATGGTCACAGCAGTCAGGGTGCCCTAAGAGTTTGTTTTTTTGGTTGTTGGGCCTTCTTGATCCCTTGGCTGCTGACATAGCGGCCAGCACCTTGCTTGTTATCTAACTTTTTTTTTTTTTTTTTTTTTTTTTTTTTTACACCAAGAAAGCAGTTGTTCTTCCTTGGAAAGCTCCTACATCACCAACTCTAGGCAAATGGAAATCAATAGTAAACTATAATTTCATTGTATAGAACTAGGTACTACAATAGAGAATGCCTTCCAAATTTGAAAAAGTGTGGCCCTCATGACTGTAGCTCCCAGATACAGCAATTATGACTTTACTTCCTTTACATCATACTTCAGAGATGGGGCATTGCTCTACATGTTCGGGTCCTTATCCAAGCATCTCTTTCCAAATTCTGTAGAATTTCTCCAGGTCTCCCTCTGAGTGCTTCCTATGGGACGTGTCCTCTGCTGAGGGGGGGTGTTTGCTTTGTGGTGATGCTTTGTTATTACAGCATGTTGTATAGTTTTATATATCCCTATTTTATGTGAGGTCTGGGGGAGTAATGTATAGTCTTTAAAGTGGTCATAAACCCTTACAAACCACTCTGACCTACAGGTAAGCATAGATTAAGGCTTACCTGTAGGTCCAAAAAAATGTCTCCTAAACCTACACAGTTTAGGAGATATTTGGCAAAATACAGGCACCGCTGTCTACGGAGCATGCGCCATAGACAGTGACATGCAGGCGCACTGAGCGCGGCGCTGTCAACGGCGATATGCCGCGAGTGGCGGCTCCCGTGCGCATGCACGGGAGTGACGTCATCGCGGCTTCGGCGAATGACAGCGGCGGAGCAGCGAGACCCACCGAGAAGATGGATGAACATCTTTGGCCCGTTCCACACAATACAGTGATTATGCTTAATTGGCATGGTATTGTGTAAAACGCGTCAGAATTCTATGTCCACGGTGTTGTCTTTATTGTCTATCGTGATGGAATAAAGTACCACTATTGATCAACATCTCCCTGTGGTGTGCAGCCACTTGTTTGTTTCCAGTTATCACAGTTGGCGAGCTGGGCGGGCACATGTGTACAAAAGCCATGTCAGATCTTGCTTCTCACTTGCCTGGAGCGGTGGTAACTTTGGACCTAGAACAAGTACGCTGTATGGCCAAACAAATTCAGATGTTATTACTACAACATACAAATACATTTTAGACAATTGAGTGCTTCCAACCTTTTTAGCAACAGCTTGGAGAAGATCCTTTGCAGGCATGACAGTGCCCATATGTACAAAGACACCTCCATGGACATGGTTTGACCAGCTCAGTGTAGAGGAACTTCAGTTGTCTACAGAGATCCCTGACTGCAACCCTATTACAGCACCTTGGATGCTTTGGCATGACGGTTAAGTCAACTAGAATTTTTTAGGAGCAGGTCATAAATACCAACTAGTTCACTTTGACACTTCCAAGGGTTGATCTTTTCACATCTGCTGTATCAACATTTCGGAAACATTATCTTATGTATTTTAAATGAAAGGACTGAAGGAGATTGAGTCTTTGAATTTAAGGTGATCTCTTCTCTTCTATTTTGTTCTAACTTGCTAATTCCTCTCCATAGATGAGGAGCTAAAGGTGAACTCCGGCCAGTACAAATGTGTGTGCGAGGGGATCTCGTGTGGCGGTGGAGACCACTGTTACGGGCAGCAGTGCTTCTCCTCGCTTAGCAGAAATGATGGCGCAATGGTCTATCAGAAAGGCTGCTTCCAAGTCTATGAACAAGGCAGGATGACATGCAAGACCCCTCCGTCTTCAGACCAGGCCGTGGAATGCTGTCAGAGTGACCTCTGCAATATAAACATCACAGCGTCCCTGCCAAGTAAGGGTAATGTGAACAGATGCTCAAAAAGGAGGAGCTTTTATTTAAAGTGAATACATTCTATTTCTATACATTTTCTTTTTTGTATGTTCAAAACAAAGTAACTTTTATTTATTTTTTAATCCGATTAAATATAGTTTAGTCAGGTAAATATTAAATGTGAATAAATATATTTGATTTCTTGTTGGTGTTGAGGCTCTGGTCTCCCTTTCAGGATAATCTCAACTGCTTTGCTGAAAATGTTTACAGAGCCCAATAGCTTACACTGAGACAACACACACTGGAGCAGGAGTGACTCCGCTTTTCTTCCTGCTTTGAGTCTATACAAGCTTTAAATTGGGAGGAACGAGCTACTGCTTTGATCTTTTCTTTAGAATGTCTAATCTTGTAACACTGGTGTCATGTTTGCACACCGCGTTAAATCTATAATTTAAATTTTTTTTATATCAATAGTACAAAATTAGTTTAAAAAATAAACTATTTCCCTTTTGATTAAAATGAATTTGTCCGTTTATCCACTGTCGTTTTTTTCTTTGCACGTCTGGTAGACAGGTTGCAATGGGTCCTAGTGGAGTAAGATTGCTGAGAGGCCAGGAACACACCGCATGATCTGTTCTCTGCATTTTTCCACGCCAAATTTGAACTTTCACGAGCTTAGGGTTGCTTTAAACCCCCTTGTATGGTCAAAGCACAGGTTCAGTTTAATCCCTTCCCACCTGGCCTATAGCAAAATGACACCCAGGAAGTGGATCAGTTATTCTGACTGGGCATCCTATGATGTTCAGCAAGATAAGCCGCAATTGCGCCCCCTAGGCACACACCACAACACAGATTTCAGTGAAGAGCCTCTGATGGAGGCTTTTTACCATGTGATCAGCCGTGTCCAATCACTGCTGCTCACAGTATAAACAGGAAGAGGCAATCCGCTGCTCTCCTGACAAGGGGGGGGGGTCTGTGCTGATTTGTTTATCGGTGCAGCCCCCTCAAGGATGACCACCCAGGACCATCAGGGATGCCCACAAAGGCTGCCCACCAGGTATGCCACCCTGAACCGCCAGAGATATGCCAATCAGTGTCCAGGCAGATGCCAGCCAGTGCCGCCTCATCAGTGCTGCCTCATTAGTGAAGGAGCAAACTTATTTACAACATTTTATAACGGAAACAAAGGAAATCTTATTTTTTTTCTAAATTATTATTATTATTTTTTTTAGCCAAAGATTAAAAACCCGCAGAGGGGATCAAATGCCACCAAAAGAAAGCTCTATTTGTGGGAACAAAATGGTGAAAATTTTTGTTTGGGTACAGTGTAGCCATTTAAAAGGTGACAGCGCTAAAAATTGACTTGGGCAGGAAGAGGGGGAAGTGCCTTAAGTTTTTTTTATTTTATTTTTATTCTTTTTTTTTTTTTTTTTTTTTTTTTTTTTTTTTAACAATGCAATATAACTGCCTGTTCTGGTTGTTGGCAGTCTTGCAGCGCTTTGACCTTCCTATTTGATTGTGAGAAGAGTAGTAGTTCATCATAAGCAACTGTAAAACTTATTCAGCTGTGCATGCGCTGTAGGGCCGAGCATGTACTTGGAAATCTAGCACATCTAAAATCCAGGGTTACTTCAAGACTCATTTATAAAAAAAAAAAGTTTTTGAGTGTAGATGGAGAGAGAGATAAAATATAATTTCCCAAAACCATTTTTATAATACTTTCTTTCTAGCCAGTAATTTATACACAGATTTTGCAGCATTGCTTGTTGGCCCTCCCACTATATGTTATTTAACCCAGAGCTGGCAGGCAATCTATTTTACTCAAGTCTGTTATGACTTCAGTATATTCCTGTTAGTATGATGATTATAGCTATTTGCACTGCTCTCCTCTGAAATATTTTCATAATCTGCTGTCTTACTTGACAGCCCAGGAGGTAACACAAATATGTAATCTACTCTGAGGAATATAGACTTTCTCCACTTGTATTTAACTGTAAAATTGACGGGGTTTAGCACTTAGAATGCTGATTGCAAAGCTGGAAATGTACTCAAAATCCTCTTGGCTTTTTTTGGATAAAAAAATCTTTACAGACTTAGTCTCACTGCTACCCTTTTGCATCCTAGTAGGCTCAAATTTGTTGGATTGGTATACATTTACCATAGGCTTAAAGTCCCATCAATTTTGTTTTTGGAAGTTTTGGCTAGAATGGGGGTGAATTTCTATTTGTCAGATTTTTTGTTTCTATGATCCCACTTGTAGAGATCTTCTGTCCCATTTCTTGTTTATGTGACACATGTACAAGAAATAGAGGGGGGCAGGAAATAATATAATCTAATTGTCAAAAGTTATAGCTCTTCTCGGCTTTAATTAAAATGTGTTTTTGTCTTTTTCTGTGTCCTCAGGGAGATTGCCCAAGATGGCCATCCCTGGGGGACATTGGAGAGATTGCCTAAGATGGCCATCCCTGGGGGACATTGGAGAGGTTGCCCAAGGTGGCCATCCCTGGGGGACATTGGCGAGGTTGCCCAAGGTGGCCATCCCTGGGGGACATTGGCGAGGTTTTCCAAGGTGGCCATCCCTGGGGGACATTGGCGAGGTTTCCCAAGGTGGCCATCCCTGGGGGACATTGGCGAGGTTTCCCAAGGTGGCCATCCCTGGGGGACATTGGCGAGGTTGCCCAAGGTGGCCATCCCTGGGGCACATTGGCGAGGTTGCCCAAGGTGGCCATCCCTGGGGGACATTGGCGAGGTTGCCCAAGGTGGGCCATCCCTGGGGGACATTGGCGAGGTTGCCCAAGGTGGGCCATCCCTGGGGGACATTGGCGAGGTTGCCCAAGGTGGCCATCACGGGGACACAGAGGCATATTTATTAATAAAAAATATTGTTCTATCTCTTCTAAACTCTTCTTAAAATGTGAGTCTTGGTCTGTGTCCTTGGAGACCTTTCCCATCCCTGTTGAGGAAATTTTCCTCTTAAGAAACAATGTCCTTAAAAAATCTGACCTATGCTGTAACAGGGACAAATCTACAGTATCTATCTCCTTTCTGTACTTTTGATCTAGCTACTCGGCATCAAAAAAACCCTATATGAAGCCACATAGTCACGTCAAGGCAGCTTTTCAAACTGCAGTTCCCAAAGCTGTCCTTTCTGAACGGGGACATATTGAGTAAAATGAGAATGGGTATGCCTTGGAGGTAGCCTATTCCTCATTTTTGAATTTACAGCAATGTACCAAAAGCCAGACTGGCTCAAGGCAGCTGAAGACCCCTAGTATGTGTCTACCAAACCCAACAAAATATTGGCCACTCTATTTCACTGGTAACTAGGAAGATGTGGGTGGGTAGGGTAGTCCATATAGGCAGTTTTAGTACGGTGTTCTTGCTTTTGTTGTAGGATGAATCAGATGTTTAGATTGAACACCAAAACACCTAGATAAAGAACATTGGGATCATAAAAGGGGTGTTTCAGTTTTAAGGGGAGAGCACCCTTATATTGACGATGAAGATTATAGGAACCATACATTAGAAACGCATTTGACCTGCATAGCTCATTGTATCCTTTTAGTGAAAGTCCAAGCAGAAGTGTTTCAGAGGTGGAGGTGAAATGTGGCTGACATGGTTTACCCGCTGTCCTGTCCATGTTGGGGACTTTTAGTAGGATTGCTCTACCATAGCTTTTGGTTCTGTGGACCATTGCCCACCAGTGTGTGTTTCCACTCTACTTGTGTTGTCTACAGCGGAAGAGAATATCAGGTTCACTGACCTGGGAATGCCAACACAGATTTTTTATTTTTTTTTAACCACATTCCCTCAAAGGTAAAATAAAAAAAAAAGTGATTTTAATTTGCTAAGATCTACCAGAAACGTCCGTTTTGAGTGCTCTGACCCCTTAAACACTAATCCGTTGTCAAGTGTTTAGGCAGGTAGAGCTGTGGTTTAGACACCAGTGTCTGAGAGTAGAGACCTATTCTTGCAATAAAGTTATTAAATATTTTGAGCATGCAGTGAAAAGCAATGGTGCAAGTGCTGCCTGGATATTTGCGGCAGCTGAGCAGAGGTGAAATTGCGTTCTCCATTGAAGGGTGCACGCTCTTTCTCTCACTATGGAGATTGAAATATTAGTGATTTGTTTTGTTTTTTTCGTAGATTTTTGCAAAGTGAGATTTTTACTCGTCCTGTCTTCTTCTCTAGGTAAGACTTTACCCGGCGAGGAGTTAAATTACAGCGTGGAGACTCTGGCTATATTCGTCCTGGCCCCCGTCATCGTGTTGATAGTTCTTTCTGTTGTGGCCCTGTTGGTCTTCCGGAAAATCCAGCAGCGTCACATGGAGCGGTTGAGTACGAGAGACGCAGAGTATGGCACTATAGACGGCCTGATTGCATCAAACGTTGGAGACAGCACTCTTGCGGTAAGCTAGATGCTCAAAATGTTGGGTATGCCATCCCTATAAATGCAGACCTCAGGAGCTCAGATACGCATGAGCACACTGCAAAAACTAGTTCCGTTTTACAGTGCCCTAAAAAAGTATTCATACCCCTTAACTTTCCACATTCTTTAAAAAAAAACTTAATGTATTGAGATTTTATGTGATATACAAACACAAAGTGGCACATCATTGTGAAGTGGAAGGAAAATGATAAATGGTTTTCAAATATCTGAAAAGTGTGGCATGCATTTGATTTGAGTCAATACTTTGTAGAACCACCTTTTGCTGCAATTACAGCTGTAAGTTTTTTGGATATGTCTCTACCAGCTTTGCACATCTAAAGTGAAATTTTTGCCCGTTCTTCTTTGCAAAATAGCTCAAGCTCTGTCGGCTTGGTGAACAGCAATTTTCAAGTCTTGCCACAGATTCTCAATTGGATTTAGATCTGGACTTTGACTGGGCCATTATAACACGTGAATATGCGTTGATCCAAGCCATTTCCTTGTAGCTCTGGCTGTATGTTTAGGGTTGTTCTGCTGGAAGGTTTTTTCTATTGCCGCGTACACACGACCGGACTTTCCAGTAGACTAGGTCCGACGGAATCAGTCCGTCGGATAATCCGATCGTGTGTGGGCTAATCCGATTTGTTTTTCATTTAGAAAATCCAACGGACCTAGAAATAGAACATGTTTCAAATCTGTCCGATGGACTCAATTCCTATTGGGAAAACCGTTTGTATTCTGGTCCGACTGACCAAATACAACGCTAGGGAAGCTAATGGCTACTGGCTATTTAACTTCCTTTTTCTAGGCTCGTCGTACATCATCATGTTCAATACTAACAGACTTTTGAATGGACTAAGTCCGTTCATTAGGAAGTCCGTCGGATCTCCACCGAAAGCCTGTCGGGAAGACCGTCAAACCTAGTCTGCCAGAAAGTCCGGTCGTGTGTACGTGGCATAAGATTACCTTGTATTTGGTTCCATCTGTCTTCCCCTTAACTCTGACATACTTTCCTGTCCCTGCTGAAGAAAAGCTTCCGCACAACATGGTGCTACAACCACCATGTTTAACGGTGGGGATGGTGTGTTCAGGGTGATGTGCAGCGTTAGTTTTCCACCACACATAGCATTTTTCTTTTAGGCCAAAAAGTGAAATTTTGGTCTCATCTGACCATAGCCCCTCCTTCCACATGTTTGTTGTGTCCCTCACATGGCTTCTCACAAACCACAAACGGGACTTCTTATGGCTTTCTTTCATCAATGGCTTTCTTCTTGCCACTTTCTATAAAGGGCAGATTTGTGGAGTTCACGACTAATAGTTGTCCTTTAGACAGATTCTCCCACCTGAGCTGTGGATCTCTGCAGCTCCTCCAGAGTTGCCATGAGCCTCTTGGCTGCTTCTCTGATGAATGCTCTCCTTGCCAAGCCTGTCCATTTAGGTGGACGGTCATGTCTTGGTAAGTTTGCAGTTGTCTCATACTCTTTACTTTTTTCGATGATGGATTGATCAGTGCTCCATGAGATGTTCAAAGCTTGGGATATTTTTTATTTTTTTTTATAACCTAACCTTGCTTTAACCACTTCTGGACTGCTGCACACCGATATACATCCTCTTTGAAGAGGGATGTCTTTGTTATGGCAGCAGCTAGCTGCCATAACCCCCGGTATCCTCTTCAGCAAACGGTCCGGTTTCCTCGGTTTCTTTGGCAGATTCGCTATGAGATCACTTTTATCGGGCCCTCTCCCGCAACTCTCCTGTGCGCTCTGCCGCTTACTGGAGCCGTCAGCAGCTGCGGAGGCAATAGGGTCCTCTTCTGTGTTTTGTATGGAGACGAGTGAGGGGAAGATCTCTCCTGTCTCCATACCATTGCTGGGCGGAAGCAATGGTGTTCACACCACACATGTGTAGTATTGCCATGATCGGTAGAGCGATGACAATAATTCTAGCCCTAGACCTCATCTGTAACTCAAAACATGCAACCTGTAGAATTTTTTTAAACGTCGCCTATGGGGATTTTTAAGGGTAAATGTTTGTCGCCATTCCACAAGCGGGCGCAATTTTGAATCGTGATATACTGGGGATCAATTTATTTAGCGTAACATTATCATTCACAATCTAAAAAAAAATGGAAAAACTTTATTGTTGTCTTTACTCTTTTTTGAATTAAAAAAAAATATTTTTTCCAAAAAAGGCTATTGTAAGACGGGTACCCTTCTCCTGCCGCTTCCTGGTTGTTTCTGAGCTTACCGGAACTGTTCCGGTGCGGCAGATGGCTAGCCAGGAAGCTGTGTGAGGGCAAGATAGCCGCCACTCAGCTCTATGCCCTTGGAGGACCGGAGTGACCCCTGACATTACTTCTGGTCCTCATTCAGATAGACAGGATTTTCTTTTTTTTTTTCTTTAAAGTCAAAATGCCTTTTTTTTTTTTTTGATTCCCAGATTTCTCAATAAGGCCCCTTTCACACGGACGTCCCGTTCAGGCCCGCCTGTCAGTTTTTCAGGCGGACCAGAAGGGGTGCTCCATAGAGCTCTATGGAGCGTCGGATGTCAGCGGTGACATGTCCGCTGACATCCGACCCGCTCCGTTCCGAAAAAGTGTAACGGAGGAAAAAGCTATTTTTCCATCAGTCTGCGGATCTGGTGACGACGGGCACTGCGGTCCGTCATCATCCGATCTCCCATAGGGGAGAGCGGCGCTGTGACAGGTCTGTCCCTGCGCAGTGTGCAGAGACGGAGCTGTCATCTCCCTGCTCAGCGGGGATCGACAGAGCGATCCCCGCTGAGCAAGCGGATGTCCACGGGGCGGATCAGAACGGATCCGCCCCGTGTGAAAGGACCCTAAAGCGTGCTTCTATTACAAGGGATATTTTCTTTCCTTGTAATAAGAATAAAAGTGATCAAACAAAAAAAATAATTATTTAAAGTGGTATTTTTTCTAAAACAATTGTGTTTAAAAGACCACTGCACAAATACAGTGTGACCTACAATTTTGCAACGACTGCCATTTTTTTTTCTCGTGGGTCTCTGCTAAAAAGAATGTGTTTGGGAAAAGTATTTTTTCTAGCACAAAATACAGATAGAAAAAAGACCTGCTCTTAAAGTGGTTAAATGGTTGGAAACATTTGATTTCACACGGTGGATCTGATGATGTCAACAAGCACAGCCAAGCAGTAGCCCTGCAAAGCTGTTAAGTAGAGCATTTCAAATAACTGGTCAGGGTACTGAGCAATCCCCCACCAATCGCACGCTCACAGAATTTCCACTCTTTGTAGAGAACGGGAATCCTCTTTAAAAAAAAAAAAAAAAAAAAAAAAAGTGTGTGCATATATAAATGGCAAGAAGTCAAACTTAAACTGTAAACTTAGAGATATATGTGTGTGTGTGTGGATATGTATGTGTGTATATGTGTGTGTGTGTGTGTGTGTATGTATATATATATATATATATATATATATATATATATATATGTATATGTATATGTATATATATATGTGTATATATATATATATATATATGTATGTGTGCTCATAAGTTTACAGTTTAAGTTTGATTTCTTGCCCATTTTTCTGAGAATATGGATGCTAAAACACAAACTTTTCTATCACTCATGGTTAGTGTTTGGTTGAAGCCATTTATTATAAACTTTGTTTACTCTTTTTAAATCGTAATGAGAACAGAAACTACCCAAATTACCCTAAGGCCCCTTTCACACTGACGTCCCGTTCAGGTCCGCCTGTCAGTTTTTCAGGCGGACCTGAACGGGTGCTCCATAGAGC
>NW_027507784.1:58440990-58450990 GCF_037356315.1 Lithobates pipiens
CCCGAAGCCGATCTCTCGATCGTCTCTCGGGTGCTGCCGCCGCCATCTTGGGTATGGGAATCAGGAAGTGGAGCCTTTCGGCTTCATTTCCCGGTTCCCTACTGCGCATGCGCAAGTCGCGCTGCGCAATAAGGATGGACCCCGCTGTCTCTGGGATCTGTGTGTTTCCCAGCAGGCAGCGGGGGACTTTCGGAAAGGGGCGTAATCTACGCCCCTTTCCGCAGAGAGCTATCCAGGAAGTGGGTGCAGATACCTGTACTGTACAGGTACCTGCACCCCCCTCCCCCCTGAAAGGTGCCAATTGTGGCGCCGGAGGGGGGGAGGGTTTCCGATGAGCGGAAGGTCCACTTTAGGGTGGACCTCCGCTTTAACTGAAAAATAGTCTGAAGAAGTAGATGCTCACAGGAGCATCGTGTGCAAGAGGCCGAAGACGCTTTTAAGCCCCATACACACTATCAGATTTTGTGCTAATTTTTGTCTTCAGATTTACCAAAACCATGTAGTGAAGGGCCTGCCTGATTGCATACACATTGAAACTCCTAAGGTTTGACCTCATATTATATGGTTTTGGTAAATCCGAAGGAAAAAATCAGCAGAAAATCTGATAGTGTGTATGGGGCTTTACAAGCGGCAGGCAATTCTTCTAAAAAAAAAACGCTGCTGGCTTCTAGGAGAGTTAAACGTCCTGTGTGTGTGAGATGAGGCCTCGGGCCACTTGTAGATACTCCTGTTTGAGCATTTACTTTTTCCGACTTTTTTTGTATGCATTTGTGCATATTTGCAAGCCTTTTTGCATATATGCTTTCGCGCATTTTTTGCTTGCACTCGCATATTTTCATGAAATGTGTTCTCGTTCTGCAATGTGTAAATGGGCATTTGTTCGTATGAGGCGTAAATTGCTGTTTAAAAATGCAGATTATTAAAAAAAAATTATGAAGAATGCATGGCGCTTGTTTCCATACCTGTGTGCATAGACATATTACAATTAATGGGCTGTATTTAAGCTCCGTAAAAAAATAAAAAAAAAAGAGAAAATTGGCTATACTGAGCTGTGAAAATTGGTGGCTGAACAGTAACTCAATCTGATCGGATGCAGTCACTGTTTGGGTATTTAAGCAGCCATGGGTGCAGTGACTGTCTAAATACAATAGTTAGCATTACAGATTAATTTATCTGTGCTTTTTAGCATGGGTGTAGAAGTCCAAAAATGTATTTTATTTTTTTTTCTCATTCAGCTCACAGGCCGTGTATGACTAGATTAACTGGCAGGCAGTTATGAGCATTTAGTTGTATGACAATAGGCCTACGTTTTTTAGAATAGGGTATTAGGGCCAAAGTTCATAAGTGCCAACAAGACCGGGTGTGTGAGATAGAGATATGAGATCTCGTTCAACCTAATGAACAAGAGAAATCAATCGATTCCCTGATCTACCCTATATACAGCATGGATGGAGGAATCCCCCACAAGGACTTGCAGCTATCTAAATGCCTAAACACTGACTGCATTTGTTGGGTCAGTTTTGTCTATTTTTTCTTTTGATTGTTTTTCATTTTTTTTTTTTTTTTTTTTTTTATCATTTTAGATGCAACCCTTGTTCAGCATGATTTTAAAATATTTCTGTGTTCGCCTTGATGTATTATTTAGCTGGTTTTCGTTGAATGTTTGCCAGCATTGCAGATGAAGGGCACAGTGCTGCCACCTGGTGGTGTGTTTTGGTTCCTGGAAATCCTAGAATAGTACCGATAACCACAAAACAAAAACCTTTACATTATCAGCTGGATTCACTAAAGAAATGCAAGTGGGTCATGGTCTTAATGAAGACTTGGGATACAAAATGAAGTACACCGTCGACCCCCCCCTTTTTTTTTTAAATAGTGCAAACTCCGTCCTATTAAATGACTGACCAGGAACATTTTATATACTTTATTATATATGAACTGCAAAAATGCACATGAAATGTTATATTTTTATCACTATATTATATACATCTGAACTGCACGATGTGTACATCAAACTACAAGTTCCCTTTGCTCCAATCAGCTGTCAGAGCTCTCCTCACCAAGCTCTGCAGAGTGAGACTTCAACTCTCCACCCCCTTTTTCTGAACTCTCAGGTGACCTTCAAATATTCAGCACTTTAAAAGGATGTAATGAAGACAGCGGATAAACAGATACAACTTATGTAGAAGGATTTGTTTAATCTCTGTATGACCTGAGGCCAGTCACTTCACTGGGTATATGTGAGGCTTTAACAGACCACAAATACATTTCAAATGCAGGTTAATAATGGTGGTAGTTTTTTTTTTTTTTTTTTTTTTTTTTCTTTTCTTCTTCCCTATGCTATTAAATTCCCAATGTTCAAAGCCCTGCCTCTAAAGATGGATTCAGCCGCCAGTGAGTTTTTCAGTGATCATGCCTTCTTATAGAGATGTTGTAACCCCTTCCCATAATTCTATGTATGAATAGATATCAATACAGATATGGATAGATACTGTATATCTATATATGAAGAGATCTAGTTATGGATTGATATGAAATGGATATTTATGGATGGATCACCATATAAATGGATTGCTATGGATGGTTGCTTGTACAGCACCATCAGAGTTAACATGCGCTGAAAAAGGTTCACTTACTTTGCTTTCCTTTTTAACTCCGCCTTTAAGAAAAGAAAAAAAAGATTCCCCTCTTGTGTGATCTATGTACATTGCAAAGATTTTAACAAACCTTTTATTCTGAAGGAATAACTGTTTATCTGTGTCCATGTGCAAAGTGTATCTGTATGTGAGTAGTTTTATAATAATCAGCTGCTGCACCTGCAGGGGTCTGAGGGAAGTAGCAGGGTCTGCATCCCCTTAGACGGGATTTCCCTTTGGTAGTATCTCACCAAAAGTGCAATTTTTGTTGCAGGGATGCTCAAAATTGAATTTTTGTATCTTGGAGACTTTTGGGAAAATCAGTAAGCTAATCACACAATAAGGAAATTGCATATCTGGGGCGTACCGTATACCATCAGTGTACAGAACATCTCCTGGTAGCCATATTGCATTTTGCAGAAAATTACAGAGCTGCAGATTGAAAAGGAAAAGTAATTTGTAATAATCAAGTACAATATGACTTGTGTCCCAATTCTATACGCTATATTATAGTTGGCCATTAAGACTGGATTATAACCTTGTATGTGAACCCGGTTTGCTTATTGGTGGTGTTCTTGTCTTCCTCAGGATTTGCTGGATCACTCGTGTACGTCTGGCAGTGGATCTGGTCTTCCCTTCCTGGTACAGAGAACAGTGGCTCGCCAGATCACCCTTGCAGAGTGTGTTGGTCAGTATTCTTTTTCATTGCTGTGACCTCTGGAACCTGTTCACAAAATCATAGTAAATAGGCATGAATCCGATGCTGGCCATGAGTCTAATTTTGACTCTTGCTTTGGATATTAAGGCCTGGTACAATTTGGGAAAACCTGCGATTCAGTGCCGGTTTCTGAATCGCATTTGAATCGCACACTGACCTCTGTGAGCCGCTGAGATGTCAATGTAAAGTTAATGACACCTCCCAGATCAGTCTGCAGATCGCAGTGCGAACTGTCAAAGGTTACAGGAATCGGATTGTGTAGGTGTGAACACCCATGCGATCCGATTCCAGTGCGGACCAAAAAATGTCCTGCACCGCTTTGGTGCGAATGCGATGCAATTTCAGCTATACAGTTTGAATGGCAGTGCAAATCGCATCTGATATCTGTGATTGCACAAGTGTAAACCCAGCCTTAAACGTTGCCTTTACTTGACATAAGGGACACAACCAACCTTCTGATTACCCCCAACACGCTACCCCCGGCCCCCCCGAATCCAAACCCACACACCTTTTTTTTCATTATGGTGCTTTTGTCTTGTGTAAATTAAAGTGGAGCTACACCCAAAAGGAGAAGTGCCACCTTCATGTATTGGAGTGCATTTATAAAGTGTTACTAAACCCCGGACCCTGCATTCACTATATCTGGTCTCCCACAGTACACAGAGCATGTCTTGTGATTTGTCAGTGTGTGGCCGAGCACTGGATAAAGCTTGTAGTGGGTGTTTTCATTCTGCTCTGACTGTCCTTTGAGGCTGCATGACCCCTAACCCTCTGGACAGTGCTAATAACATGCACCATCCCCAAAAAACTTGAGCAATACACACCAAACTGAGCATGTGCAGAGTGCCTCCAAAGGCTCTGTACTATCAGCAGATGGATTGGGGACAGTAAAAGAAAAGGAGGTGGGGGGGAGGAATCGAAGAAGACAGATTCATACAGCCGTTTTATACAATGGGGAGGATTAACCCCTCATGTTCCACAGTGAGTATAACAAGCATGTTTTACTATTGTGGGTTTAGAAGAAAAAATAAACGTTCTATGCATTGGTCGGATTTCAGTCCTTTATAGTCATGTACAGTGGATGATTGGATGATGGGGGTAATCGGATCTAGTGACCTGCAGATTCCAGGGCTCTTTGCCTCTCATGTCACATCCCAATGCCATTTGCATGTCACCTTAACTTGGCAGTGCCATTGATGGAAGAGAGAAGAGAGTATTGCTCAGCGTCTGTTCAAGTAAAGAGAATGTCTTGGTGGAATGAATATTTAGTGTAATCCTGGGAGATGGGTGCAATTTCAGTTCAGTTAAATAAAAAGCCTCTCTCGCTGCAATCAGCATGTTGCTCTTGATTGCGTTAGCAGCACGGCGTGAACCATAAATTCTAGCGAGATTTGGCAAAGCAAACACAACTTCGGGTAAGATGAAAAAAGTCCATCCGTAGCACTTGGGGGATGAGGATGATCTAGTTTTTTGTTTATTTTTAATACAAAGTGTCGTGATCACACTATAAAATCCTAATGATAAAAATCTATCCTACAGCTGCTTCAGCTTGTGACTGTATATCCCAGAATTTGTAGGGCTCGCCGTATCGCTCAGTTAACCTTCATCTCTCTCTATGTAGCACTTTGTAATTATTTCACTTTGAGTAAGGCTAGGTTCACATCTATGCGTCTTTTTTATGCGTTTGCAGATCCACAGAAATGCACTATGATTTATTTAACCTTATTTCCTATAGGTCCTGATCAAATCTGTGCAGATTTCTGCAAATGCGTTTTTTTATTTTTTTTGGAAAGGTGCGGGCACTTACATGCAACATGGTGTGTTTTTTGGCTCCATAGACTTCAATTGAATGCGTTTTTGTGCATTTTCCCGCACAGCATCAGCATAGTTATAGTTTGGTTAAAAAAAAGATACAAGTCAATCTAGTTGAGCCCAAAAAAATAAAAAAATACATTCCCGTATACACAGTCCTTCACCCACAGTTGATCCAGAGGAAAGCGAAAAACCGAAGCATGCTAGCAACATCAACACCTCCCAAAAACCACATCAAAAACGAATATGAAAAAACACAACGTGTCACAAAAATGCATCAACTGCACATGCGTAGATATGAACCTATTCTGAGCATGAAAATGTTTGCAGTATGGGCCATAGATCTCCTGAAGGTATAGTTAATCCTCGTACACGGCACTAGTTTTTTTTTTTTTTTTTTTTAACTGACAGCTTAAGTCAGAGTCGCTGTACTAACGGTCGAATGTTAGTACAGAGAACTCCCCTGCTGAGCTATTGTTTTCTGACAGGGGGATGCCCCCCACCCAGAACACTCCGTCCACCAATCTTAGCCATTGGCTGAGAGCGCTGACCAAGGAGCCGGTCGTTGGACCTTTTTTCGGTCATGAGCTGTACGCATTGAACTGGCCAACATTCGGCCTGTGTGTACTAGGCTTTAGTGTAGTCCTGGTATCTGACCATTTTGATGCCCTAAGCTAGATGGCTAGCCTTCATCTAAAATGCTTCCATCAAACATAATCTCATCACCAGTGAAGGACATAATAAGTAAAGGCCCTCTATGTGACCACCATTTTTGGACTCTCCTATTCAATTGCCCAAGTAAAGACCCCTATTCACTGTTTTAGAAAGATTGCAGGTGAAACATAATGGGGGCGATGTCCTAAAACTGAAGAGTGCGAAATCTGGTGCAGCTGTGCATTGTAGCCAATCGGCTTTTAACGTCATCTTGGTCAGTTAAGTTTTGATAATTAAAACCTGATTGGTTTCTATGCAGAGCTGCACCAGATTTTGCATGCTCTGGTTTTAGTAAATCAACCCCAATGTTTGGGATAGTCCGAGTCCTTCATAATTTGCATCTGTGGTCAGTGAATGAACTTCCCCTTTAATTCCTGCCAAAACGCATCAAGAAGAGTTCCTAATTTCTCAGTACTGATCTGGCAGGTAGTGAAGGAGATTAAACATCACTTGGACATAACAGAACAGTTTGGGCATCACCAAAAAATGCCCCAATGTTCTCCTCTGCCTTGGTCATGACCCAGGTCACTGTTAACAGCAGGAGCATAGACTTCACCTACATCTTGTGTAAATGGGCCCCTAAACTCAGGAGACCCCTTGAGCCCCTGC
The DNA here is from genome assembly GCF_037356315.1 of Lithobates pipiens. NCBI lineage: Eukaryota > Metazoa > Chordata > Amphibia > Anura > Ranidae > Lithobates > Lithobates pipiens. The sequence goes on from NW_027507784.1 coordinate 58,447,480, forward strand.
ATAGTCTGTATAAATGGTGTACCTACCCATGCATGTCATTTCTGACATTTGTCACTTTAGCTAGCCATAGGGGCTGAACAAAAAAAATAACTGGGTCTTCTACGAGATGGATGGAGGGTTTGTCGAACAGTTAGGGGGTCACACACTGATCGCAATGCAACCGGCCCCTGCTGATCTATCTCAATATGCCTGTGGTCAGCCTTCTTGTAGCAGTGTTTGTTTAGCGTGGGCCAAACCCTCTAATCTCCATTCTCCTTCAGTGTATTCCACTTGTGTTGTGAACAAGCTCTTTGGGATGCAGTGTTCTCCCATAACCAGTCCTACATTGTCCATTCTCTCTGCATAGATCATAGCGCGGACAGTGCCTGCTTGTTCATGTTCTGAGAAATGCCGCTTACACATTGGCGCTACTGCTTACCCACTTCCAGCCCAACAATGTCATATGACATCTTTGACTTTGGGGATAACTGATGCCTGCAGCTGAAAAATTGTTGCGCAAATACAGTGTGACATAAAGAGGCAACGACCGCCATTTTGTTACCTAGGGTCTCGGCTTAAAAAAAAAGATATTTGGGGGTTCTGAATTTTCTAGGACTCGTTCACACAATAAATACATGAAGACTGTTAAGAAAACCGCACAGATTTCCCTTGCAGAAACATCGGCTTTAATTTTGTTGAGAATATTTTCATAGTTTTAGCAGCATGTGTACAGTGACGAAAACTGAACGATAATCAATTCCAGTTTTTGCCAAAAAACTAAAGGAGTGAAAATGTGAGGGAGAGACAGTTGCTCTCCTGGTCTGGTAAAGCCCCAGCCCCCGAGAAGCTGTATTGGCTTAGAGACGCAGGCTCCCCCTGTGTGCCTGGCTGCTGATGGGAGTTCTGGAACAATGCCTTGCAAACCACGTTTGAGTGTTTTCCCTCCTAGTAAGGTAGCGGTGCTGAACGCTGTGTAAAAATATCAGCCTCCCCAGACCAGTTCTCTGCCCTCTGTACACCCTCTCTCCCATTTACTTCCCCATCTCTAATGCGTTGTTCGATTTTTACTCCAGGAGTAATCGGTTTGGAAAGTCTAGAGAAGTGCTTAAAGCGGAGCTCCACCTAAAAGTGGAAGTTCTGCTTTAAAGCGGGAGTCCACTCAAAAAAAGCCAGCAGCTACAAATACTGACTTTTAATAAATTGACACTCCACCTGTCCAGGGTGCCCGCGACATCGGCAGCCGAAGCCTATCAATTGCTCGGCTCTCGGCTGCTGCCGTCACCATCCTCGGTGAGTGAATCAGGAAGTGAAGCATTGCGGCTTCACTTCCCGGTTCCCTACTGCCCATGCGAAAGTCACGCTGTGCGTCCTAACTGGTCCCCGCTGTGTTCTGGGATCTGTGTTTTTCCCAGAACACCGCCGGGGGGCGCATGAAGGAGGACATTATACAGTTAACTGCACCCCCTCCCCCCTGAAAGGTGCCAAATGTGACACTGGAGGGGAGGAGGGTTCCAAAAAGCGGAGGTTCCATTTTTGTGTGAACCTCTGCTTTAAGGCCACCTCCCCTTTTGTGAAATGGAAGCTTTTGGGGAGGAGGGGGGGAGAGCAGGTAATTGATTTTGAAAGGGCTGCCTATGCGATCGAAAGTGGAAGTAGTCTCCACCTCCTCCAGCAGCAGTCCTCTGGGACCTGTGACTGTGGGACCATTCACAGCGCCATTTGCGGTGGGCACCTGGCTGTGAAGCTACAGGCTCTCACAGCCAGGAGCCCGTAGTAAAGGTTCATAAAGAGAGAACGCGGAGTAGAAATGGCTGGCTTAAGAACAGAGCTGGACCATGGGGCTGTCCAGTAAAAGTCAGCAGCTACAGTTTTTGTAGCTGTTGACTTTTAATTTTTACATAGGAGACTGGAGCTCCGCTTTAAATATTGCATTACAATTTAGCGTGCCTCATTAGATTTAAGTAGTCTAAAATGTAACATAGATTTTAGTCAACTAAAATAAGACAATTCAGATGACTAAATTACAACTAAAATGACATTTTATTCAAGACTATGGCTAAAACTAAATCAAAGTTTGACGTCAAAATTAACGCTCGGGTGCGATTTCTATGCACTACAATTTGCATTGGAATTGAACCACTGAATGAAATCGCACCTTACCGGGCTTTGACATAACACCACTATAAACCGACCTGCACATATGTGAAGTCTAAAGGTATCGGAGTGCAAATGCTTCATATTGACATCAGTTACAGTATTGGTGCAACGCTAGTCAAAACAACGCCGGATCATGCCAGTATCTTTGGGTCTAAAAACGGACAACAGCTGGTGGCACCCTACGTCTCCTATGACTAGCCATGGGCTCGATGGCAAGCGCTTTTATTTTTTAATCTTGCGTTGACCTGCATGTCTGATTTTCCAGGAACACAAAGGCTGCATTCTATTGCCTCCAGGAAGGAAGGTCACCCCCGGGAAGGTAAAGCTTGCTACAAAAGGTCTTGTGTTCAGGTTTGTGTCACTGCTGTATACCTAGGAGGGTTTTCCCATTGTGTAAAGCACTGACATTTTAATGAGTGTCAGTTTAAAGCATTCTTGGCTGAATGTTTTTAGGATTTACCGACATGGAGCGATGATGTAAAATGCATTACTATTCACAAGGATGGGCTCCTGCCAGGAGATTCAATTTACAGCGTCGGGTCCCCATTAGAGCCGATTGTCTTTTAGCTGCTCCTATTAAAGGTTCAGTTCTTGCTTCATGTGCAGATCAAGGCCAGGCACACACAGCTTTGAAAGCAGCAGCTTCACACCAGTGAGCCGGTACTGCTGTCCAGCAAACCCTGCAATTGTGCAAGAGTCTGGCATCTTGCTTTACAGCTGGTGCACTTTATCCTTTTATTTAGGGTATAGTGTGTCTGTGGTCAAAATGTAAATTAATTTTTTTCCACATTGAATTTCAATTGTTTCTAGCCTACTTCTATTTGAACAATTTTGAAGTTTGAAAACGTACTTTGTGAAGATCCCACACATTTATATTAGGGCCGTGGAAATTAAAGATAAATTCCTTGATTAATCAATTAATTTTTTTGATCGCTCAGAATTCTTTTGATCGGTACTCTCCTCCGGCTTCAGGGAGTTCCGTCGGCGATCCGGTGACGTCAGACATCATTGTCACTGGACTCCTCCCCCCTTCCCCTAGTGCCTCTGTCTAACGAAGGGAAGGGGGGAGGAGTCTGGTGATGACATTCTGATTGAACGTAATGTGTACAGGGGAGGAGCTATGCATGACCTCACCCGCCGCTGCCCTACGGAATTAACACGATTGTCAGCTTTACATGCTGTGTTATTATCATCTCTTTATGTGAGTAGTTTTGTGTTTGAACACAAAAATTTAAATCTTATACTTAAGCGGTGAGCACATAGATCTTTTCTTTCTACCCATGGCCTGGCGTCCTTGCTGAGATCTAAGGAGACGGGAGAGAAGTTTATGGTCCATGTTAACCCTTTTGATACCCGCTTGCATGACCACCCGTTT
>NW_027507784.1:58458490-58488490 GCF_037356315.1 Lithobates pipiens
CTATCAATTGATAGCAGCTCTATGTACAATTAATCCAGACGTGGGCTTTAACATCACAATAAATCTGTTTGCTTACCATTTATATGATTTTTTTTTTTTTTTTTTTGTCAATAGGTAAGGGCCGTTACGGTGAAGTCTGGCGTGGCCTCTGGCAAGGTGAAAGTGTGGCAGTAAAGATTTTTTCGTCACGAGATGAGAAATCCTGGTTCAGAGAGACCGAGTTATACAACACAGTGCTGCTGAGACATGAAAATATTCTAGGTAAGCCGTTCATAGCACTTGAGCACGCCACCTTGCACACACACATTCCCTTCCTGATGTAGATGAGAGGCTTTGCTGTATTAAGTCCGTGGCATCCGGAATGCGCAGACACATCCTACGGTCTGCTGTAGAATGGAATAGAGCCTAGGCTACTGCCAGTGGCCGGGAATTCTTGGCCAAGCCTTTGAGAGCACAGTCAAATGATCAGTTGGGACAGCGTGGATTTAATTAGCAGTAGCGCCGTCCTGCATTCTCACCAGATGGCAACAGCAGCCTGGAATGCAGGACAGCTACTTGTTTTAGTAACTGTCTGTTAGCAACTTCTGTTAATGGAAAAGTACCACTCTGCGGGACTTGGCTGTGTCAGTCTAGTGTACATGAAGGTTTCAGTTTAACTTGTTCTGGAAGAGCTCTACCATCTCTAAGACTTGATTCCAGTCATATGCGCCGTGCTTTGTTAGAGTTCACATAAGGATATATTCATTTAAAGGTACAATCCACCCACAACTTGATGTTTCATTTTTGCGTTGTTGCTGGCTTGTTTAAAGCCCAAAGGGCAAAAAAGTTTTCCCATGTAGTGGTGCTGTGCCTAGACTGCACAGGTTAACGGCTCACTTTTGTTTAGTGATCTCCAAACTGTGGCCCTTTACTTGCTTTTATTTTGCCCTTAGGGCACTATTTCATCCACTGATGCCAACAGTCTGCCCCCTCCCCACTGACCCCATTGCAGGGGCACAATTCCTCCCAAAGTCACCATAGATGGGGCATTGTATTTTTTATTTTTTCCACCGACATCAGGACCTTTTTGATTACCAATGGCCATAGTACGGCCCCCAAAATGTCTTAAGGGCAGTAAACTGGCCCTTTTTTTAGAGAGTTTGGAGACCCTAGGCTAGGGGATTGCAGAATAGAGAGATACTAACCTAATATTCCTATCCTCCCCACATAAGACCAGTCCCTGTGGCTCATGCTAAACCCTCCCCACTGTCGTGTGCATTTAGACTGTGCCTGACGTCATCGCACCCATAGACATGCTCTGGACATGAGGACGCCTGGAACAGACCACCGCTGGATTGTGGGGGAGTGCCGTTTGCCAGTGGAGCAGAAGATTGGGTGAGTATAAAGCTTTCTCCTCTCGACAAAATTAGTTGACCTGTGCCCAGAGTGGAGCTTAAGGCTGGGTTCACACTGCTGCAATGCGAGAACCCTGCGAATCAACTGCGGGTTCCCGCATCGCACTTGACACGCACGGCAGTTCACACTGCCATATGCGATCTGATGGGGAGTGTCATTATATGTTAACGACACCCCCATTTCAGCTTGCATATGGCACTGCGAACTGACAGTTCGGACATGAATCGGATTGCATATGTGTGAACACACATGCAATCCGATTCTGGTCCGAACAGAAAAAAGGGTCCTGTGCGTGTTTGGACCGAATGCGGTGCGATATCAGCCATACTATCTGTATGGCTGACATCGCACCCGCACAGACATCGCATGTAATGTGAACAGCAGTGCGCTGCGAATTACATGCAATGTCTGGCATCGCGCTAGTGTGAACCGGCACTTAAAGCTCAAGTACAGGCAGCTATAAAAAAAACACAAATGAATACAGAACTGTATTAATTAGAACTAGAGATTCACTGAAATGTCATTGGCCGAAAATTGTGTTTTTGGCATTTTGTTGATAAAGAAATAATAAAATGCAGATAATAGCGCTGAAAATGCATGCGATTTTACTGTGCTTGCGTTGTGCTTTTCATAGGTCATGTGACTCAAAACCGTAACACGGATGCGTTCATCAATGCGTTCTTGCTGCTTTTTTCTCACTAATAGCACTTTCTTTTGGTGGTATTTCATCACCTCTGCAGTTTTTTTTTTTTTTTTTTTTTTTTTTTTTGTGCTATAAACAAAAAAAGCGACCATTTTGAAAAAAATGCATTCTTTTTGTTATAATACATTTCCCCAAAAAATATATTTTAAAAAGTTTTTCTCAGTTTAGGACGATACGTATTCGTCTACATATTTTTGGTGGGAAAAAAAATGCAATAAGCGTTTGGTTTGCACAAAAGTAATAGCGTTCACAAAAGGGGATAGTTTATGGCTTTTTTATTTATTAGTACTGGCGGTGATCAGCGATTTGTATCCTGACTGCGACATTATGGCGCACACATTGGACAATTCTGACACAATTTTGGGACCATTGGCATTAATACAGCTAAAAAACTGCATTGTTTACTGTAAAAATGTGACTGGCGGTGAAGGGGTTAACCACTAGGTGGCAATGTAGGGGTCAAGTGTGTCCTAGGGAGTGATTCTAACTGTGGGGGGGCTGTGTGTGACACATCGCTGATCATGGCTCCCGATTAGAGGGAGCTGTGATCAGTGACGCTAGGCAGAACGGGGAGATGCTTGTTTACATCAGCATCCCCCCGTTCTTCCTCACTGTGAGACGATGTCCGCGGGACCCGCGGTCACGGAGCTCCCGAAGCAAGCCGCCTCTTAAAGGGCAACGTACAGGTACGTTAATCTGCCTGTACGTGCCCTTCTGTCGCAGTATATCTGCGTGAGGCGGTTAGGAAGCAGTTAAAGGGATGCGTTTTTTCTTGAGCTTTTCTTGCGCTAAAGGTGCCGATAATGGCCTAAAATACAATAATATGTAAAAATATATTTTCGATTTCAGCCAAGTGCATCCTGAATCTTCAATTTCGGCACCGGTGCCGAAAATTGAAGATTCAGGATGCATTTGGTGACATCGAAAATATATTTTTACATATTTTGTCCTGCATTTTGTCTTACTAACAATGCTTAGACTGGCAAAGGTAGAAGCAACACAAGGAGCCAATCAGCTGCTGTAATTTTGTGTTAACGATGAACATGCTGATGGGAGGAGAGCAGAGTGGCAGATGAGCTCATCCCTGCTGCTTCTCCTTTGTTATCCAGGCACAGGCTGGAAGAAGAACACAATGTAGTTATATTACTTTTATTAGAAAACCAGGTCTCCTGTGCTGCCAGAAATGGCTGGGCTGTGTGGCAGAGCTGTGTAAGACGAGGTTCACATCTCTGCAGCTGGGGAATGTGTGCAAAATTGTGTGCTGCCTGATATTGCAGTGCGACTTGGGCCGGTGCGCCGTGATAGAATGCAGCATGTCTGCATTTTCTCACAGCATGCTGCAGCACAGTGCTAGGCTGCATTGCAACGTGAATGTAACACATAGCAAACGATTGTTTCCTACGTGACCCTGCAGTGACAGACGTTTTACCTTGCGTTAAAATGTCTGTCACCCCACATAGTGTGGATCGTCCCTGAATACATAGTACACAACTAAAATATACAGTAACTATATGAAATGTTTTTTGGATTATATTTTTTTCTGATCGTGAAATCTTATTTTCAACAAAAAAAAATAATAATAAACATGTTATACTTACCTGCTCTGTGCAGTGGTTTTGCACAGAGCAGCCCCCATCCTCTTCTCGGGTCCCTCTTTGGAGCTCCTGGTCCCTCCCTCCTGTTGAGCGCCCCCACAGCCAAGCAGCTTGCTATGGGGGCAACCAAGCCAAACCACAGCTCCCTGTTTCCATTTAGAGATGGAGCCACGCCCACTTTCTTTTCTTATTTGCTGACCGACTTCGACAGAAGCGAGTGCCAATGGTGCCACGCTGCTGTCTCAGCCAATGAGGAGGTGAGTCCTGGGCAGCCGAGACACTCCTCCTGCAACATTGCTAGATCTAGAGCAGGGTAGGCAGTTTTTTTTTTTGTCTTAATGTGTTTTATATGCATTAAAAAAAGTCTGTGTGCTCCACAACACTTACCTGAGGTCCCTCTAGAGCAGAGGTTGGCAACCTGGTGCCCTCCAGCTGTTGTGGAACTACATTTCCCATGAGACATTGCAAGGCTGGCAGTTATTCCTCCCAGAGGCATGATGGGCCTTGTAGTTCTGCATCAGCTGGAGGGCACCAGGTTGCCTACCCCTGATCTAGAGGGACCTCAGGTAAGTATGGGGGGGGGGGGGGGGGGGGGCTGCTGCACACAGGCTTTTTTTCTTAATGCATAGAACACATTAAAAAGAAAAAACTTCTGCCTTTACAATCACTTTATAAGGAATAGATGTGAACATCAAGTGACATTTCCCTTTATTCCTGGCTGTTTAAAGTTGGTTCACTGATTCGTTTCCCTCCCAGAGTTTCCCTTCTTTGGCTGCTTTTGTTTCCGGAAACGCACATTCCAGACATTTTGTTTTTACATCTCATTGCACGCGGTGTACCTCGCCTGTAAATATGTTTGCATGTTGAGACAGCAGTGCAGCAAAGCGGAGAATTGTTCCTCGCCATGAGATAGGCTGAGCAGCTCCTAGCCGGATACACGGCGTCCCCGCAGAGGATCTGCTCAATTGGGTGTATATCCACAGCGCCTGGGGCTTACCTTCTGCATTCCGTATAATGTCAGTTCCTTTTTTTTTCTTGAAGGTTTTACAAGCACATTCTTAGTGTCTAGGCAAGCCCCTCCTTTTTATTTTTATTTTTTTTTGCGGCTGGTTCTCACATTTTAATAGCTGGATTATGTTTAACACCACGCGTAGCAGTAAGCAGGAGGGGAGGAGTGGAATGAGTCTCTACTTGACACATTGCACAATGCTCTGATATTGGCGGCGCTGAGCTTCTGAGCTTAGGTGAGAGATTAGCCAAGTGAAAGAAAAAGGGTGGCTCTGTTACGGTTACTACTTTATTGTCTGTTTATTACCGAGCTTTAAAAACTTTTCATTCTTTAATTCCCTGGTGCCCAACCTGCGATCCTTTGGCACTCGTTGCGCGGCCCTCGTGGCCCTTCTAGACAGTCTGTGTTTTTGGTTTTCACTCATGCCAGCAAGTGAAACATTTTCTGTAGCCTGGCTTCTAGTAGTTTAATGGTTTGGTTTTTTCACACTAGATTTTTCTATGTTGGCCATCTGCTTTTCATGTTTTTCTTTTCCCCTAATCTTTACAATGATCACATTTTTTAAATGGGCTGTTAGGAGCAAAGAAGGGAAGTGTTCCTTTGTAAAGGGGCTGTGATATTTATGAATCTTGTGTAACGTGTCACCAGTTTATTGCTGCCCTTAAAGTTGTTCTAAAGGCAGAACATTTTTTGCGTTCTCTGCATTAAGGTATAAAAAAAAAAAACCCTTATGCAGCTCCCGTTTTATACTTATCTCAGCTAAATCTTGATCCAGCACTGCGCCTGACAGCAGAAGCTCTCTCGGCTCACACTCCTCATTGGACAGACATTTAATCTGACACCTAACTGACATCACCAGTGACACCAATAATACTATACACTGTCACTGTACTAATTACACTGGCTGGGAAGGGTTTAAAATCTAGGGGCGAACAAGGGGGTGCCTAACAAGTGTAATGTGTGCTATATGTGCTGATTTTTACTCCCTGAAAAAAAGCCACATTTCTGCTCCATTTACAGAGCCCTGTGTTGTTGTTAAACACAGGGCTCTGTGCTGTGATTCGCTAAGATCAGCAGGTTCGGGCCATAAAGCATTGGCCAGGACCTGCTGATTGGCTTGCACTGTACCCATTCACAGCCCGAATGGGGGGGGGGGGGGGGGGCGCGTCAAGCGCACACGCCTCTGCCCGGATTTGCCGGATCAGAGCAGCCATCTTGTTGCCATATATCCGAAACTCATTAACCACTTGCCGCCCGCCCTATAACAAAATGACGGTGGCAAAGTGGTTTCATAATCCTGATCGGACGTCATATGACGTGATCAGGATTATGAGCCGCTGCGCGCATTGCGGCGATCGTTGTTGCGGAGTGTCAGTCTGACACCCTGCAACTACGATCTCGGTAAAGAGTCTCGGACGGAGACTCTACCACGTGATCAGCCGTGTCCAAATACGGCTGATCAAAGCGTAAATAGGAAGAGCCGGTGATTGGCTTTTCCTCACTCGCGTCTGTCAGATGCGAGTAGAGGAGAGCCGATCGGCTGCTCCTCTGACAGGGGGGGGGGCTGTGCTGATCGAATATCAGCCCAGCCCCCCCCCCCCCCGAGGATGCCCACACTGGACCACCAGGGATGCCCAGGACAAGATATGCCACCCTAGACCACAATGGATGCCAATCAGTGCCCATAATGGATGCCAATCGGTGCCCACAATGGGCATCACTGGCATGCATTGTTTGGCACTGATTGGCATCCATTAGTACAGTATATTATAATACAATGCCGCCTATCGGTGCCCCCCTGTGCCGCCTATCGGTGCCCCCCTGTGCCGCCTATCGGTGCCCCCCTGTGCCGCCTATCGGTGCCCCCCTGTGCCGCCTATCGGTGCCCCCCTGTGCCGGAGAAAACGTACTTATTTACAAAGTTTTGAAACTGAAACAAAAAAAAAAAAATTTTCAGTATTTTTTTATTTGTTTAGCAAAAAATAAAAACTGCAGAGGTGATCAAATACCACCAAAAGAAAGCTCTATTTGTGGGGAAAAAATGATAAAAATTTTAATTTGGGTACAGTGTAGCATGACCGCGCAATTGTCATTCAAAGTGCGACAGCGCTGAAAGCTCAAAATTGGTCTGGGCAGGAAGGTGTTTAAGTGCCCGGTATTGAAGTGGTTAAGCAATGTCCCCAGTCTCTGACTACTATGGCATGTTCAGTTTCTGATCATTATCTATAGCATGTTTGGAGTCTGCCCATATCTAGTAGCATGTCCATAGTCTCTGACCATCCCCTGTTGCATGTTTTCTGACTTTGTGTATTACATTCACTAAAACCTGTGTGTAGCCCTTTTGGTGACGTCACGGATACCCACCACCCCCCACCACTGTGTCATTTTTCTGTTCGTTGGCCTTGCTGAACAAAATTTGTCATTTTAAAGAACGTTACCATGTAATGAGAAATGCATGTCAAGAATACAGTAGATGCAGAGATGGTGGTATTAGAAGTTATAGGCAAATTTCAACATCTTGTTCTCATCCAAGCCTTCCTATTGGTCATTCCAACAGACAAGAGGCTTGAAAGATGGCAGAAGGTATAAGATTAAGTCCACTTAAAGCACAAATCCAGCTTTCACCCACACCCATCTTGCCCCTACAACTATTTATTATGATTTCACTATATACTTGACTTATGTTTTTTGGATGGTTAAGTAGAGGCACCTGTGACATCACATGTGCAATCCTGAAAAGTAAAATGGTTGTAAACCCTCACATATACCCAGTAAAGTGATGATACAGAGATGAAACAAATCCACCTACATAAGTTGTACCCATCTATCTGCACCATCCCTCTGCTACATGCTTTCAAAGTGCTGAATTTTTAAAGAGTAAGTTCACCTTTACAGAAAAATCTGTAAGGTGAACTTGCACAGGTTCTGCTCAGTAAGGATACTCATCCTTTTACAGAAAATCACAGCAGCTGCAAATTGAGAAGGAAAGGTCATTTTTAATAACATTCAGTTACAATATGACTTTTGTTGCAATTGTGTATATGCCATATTTTCAGATATTCACCTGCAGATCAACTTTAACCAGTTAAGGACCGCTCTATAGCAGATTTACCACTATAGGGTGGCCCTCCTGTGCAGAGTCGTGTGTGTGTGTGTGTGTGTGTGTGTATGTATGAATGTATATATGTGTGTGTGTATGTATATTATATATACACACACACACACACACACGTGCATGATTCTGCACTTTCGCCTAGCAGCACGCACCACTTCTGCTTTGGGTTTCTCATAGCAGAAGCCGATCTGCAGGTGCTGGGCACTGGATGTCTGACGGGACCTGCTGATCACAGAATGGAGCTCTGCCTATGTAAGGCCCCTTTCCCACTGACAGGTTTTCCTGTGCAAGAAAAATGTTTCCCTTTTAAATCCTATGGAAGTTTTCACACCACTGCCCTGTGGGTGCAGTGCATTTTGAAAAGTCCTGGATGCTGCATCTTTGGTGCGGTGTTGAAAACTGCACCAAAAAATACAGCTTCCCATTGAAATGAATGGAAATTGGGGTAAAAATGCGCATTTTTTTATTTTTTTTTATTTTATTTTTATTTATTTTTTGTAGGTCCAGGCAATCCAAAAACGCATATGAAACACAGCAAACTTGCTGTAAAAATGCATTTGCATTTTTACCACAATTTTGCTATAGAGAGGTGTGAAAGAGCACTAAACGAGGCAGTTCTCCTCCATTCTGACAAGGGGGAAGGGATGGATTTTGTATCCCAAAATAAAATTAAATCCATCACTCCCTGAGTGCGTCTGGATTCACGCTGACAGTGGGAATAAAATGGTGCGAGTTCAGCTGAAGTCGCACCATTCAGTCCCGACTTCAGGGGCGATTCAGAGACACTTGTGTGGTTTTTTGCACAGATGTTTATTGAAATCGCACCCCGAAGTCACTAAAAGTAGTACAGAAACTACTTTTGGGAATCGCTGCGGTGCCGCACTGATACGGAGAGTGCCGTTGCCAGCAATAGCCGCCAATTAGTTTGTAAACGCTATAACCTTTGCACAAACCAATCAACATGCTTATTGGGATTTTTCTTTTACCAAAAATGTGTAGCCAAATACACATTGGCCTAAATTTATTAAGACATTTTTTTATTGGATGGTTTTCATAGCCAAAAGTATAATCGCTCGTTCGCGCTCTCTCTATCGCTCTATTTGTGGGGGGAAAAATTGCATACATTTTCTTTGGGTTCAGCATTGCATGACCGGCCAATTGTCAAAGTGTCATTCTGCAAAAAATAGCCTGGTCATGAAGGGGGTTAAATCTTCCAGAAGTTAAGTGGGTAAAATAATTATTTGTATGAGGCCCATCTGTCTTCATTACATGAGATTTTCACTTTTAATTAGTTGGATTTATTCTTATTTGGGCTTAAGTTTGTCCGGCAAGCTAAGCTGGACACAGGTGCTAATCTGTGTCATAGATGGTAGCTAAGGCTACTGAAGCTGGCTTTCTGCTGCTTTGTGGCTTGCAGAATCTGCCTCATTGACTCTCTCATTCAGCTGTCTGCTGTATTAAAATTGATTGTCCCTCATGTGTGTCTCCTCTTTTTTTTCTGTGAAGGTTTTATCGCCTCGGACATGACTTCCAGAAACTCCAGCACTCAGCTGTGGCTGATTACTCACTATCATGAAATGGGATCTCTCTATGATTACTTGCAAGTGACGACCTTGGACACTGTGATGTGCCTCCGCGTCGTCTTGTCCATCGCCAGCGGACTGGCACATCTACACGTAGAGATATTCGGCACCCAGGGAAAGCCGGCCATTGCTCACCGAGATTTGAAGAGCAAGAACGTTCTTGTGAAGAAGAATGGCCAGTGCTGTATAGCAGATCTAGGTAATCCATTTTTTATTTTTTTCAGGTCAAGCCAAATTCACAAACAAGGGTTTATTTCAATCATTGGGGTTCATTAAAGCAGACCTGTCATTACAGAATTATGTAAGAGGCCATTGTTGCCTCATGTTGATGTGCCCTTGTTCAAGAGCATACAAGGCTGAGACGTGTGGAAGGGAAAGGAGGACACGGCAAAGTAGTTCATGACAAAAAGGAACAGTTAGTTAAATTCATGTTCATCAGATAAAAATGAAAGCTGGACTCCAGGAAACAACTACCGTATATACTCGAGTATAGGCCGACCCGAATATAAGCCGAGGCCCCCAATTTACCCCCAAAAAAACTGGCAAACTTATTGACTCGTGTATAAGCCGAGGGTGAGACATGCCTGTCCATCCCTGTGTGTCCGTCCATCCCTGTGTGTCCGTCCATCCCTGTGTGTCCGTCCATCCCTGTGTGTGTGTGTCCATCCATCCCTGTGTGTGTGTGTGTATCCATCCATCCATCCCTGTGTGTGTGTGTGTATCCATCCATCCATCCCTGTGTGTGTGTGTGTATCCATCCATCCATCCCTGTGTGTGTGTGTGTATCCATCCATCCATCCCTGTGTGTGTGTGTGTGTCCAGCCTACCTGTGTCCCGAGCCTTTGTCCCGAGCCTCCGTCCCGTGCCTTGCCTCCTTGCCTCCGTGCCTTGCCGCCGTGCCTTGCCGCCGTCCCGTCCCGTCCCGTGCCGTCCCGTCCCGTGCCGTGCCTTGCCTTGCCTCCGTCCCGTGCCCTCTTCGTCGGCGCCTCGGCGGCCATTGTAAAATTCAAAAGCTGCGCCGCCGCCTTCGCCTGTGATAGGCGGAACACTGAATTTCCCAGCAGCCTGTGTTCCGCCTATCACGTACATCGTATCATCCTCGTCCGTAGTACGAGGATGATACGATGTCCGTGATAGGCGGAACACAGGCTGCTGGGAAATTCAGTGTTCCGCCTATCACAGGCGAAGGCGGAGCTTTTGAATTATAGAATGGCCGCTGTCTGTCTGCTCGACACGCTGATCGAGCGGGCAGACAGCGATGACTCGAGTATAAGCCGAGGGGGGCACTTTCAGCCTCAAAAAAGAGGCTGAAAATCTCGGCTTATACTCGAGTATATACGGTAATGACCCTTGCAATCCAATGTGGTTCCACCTGTACTGCAAGAGTGAAATGTTTTGTCCATGGGAAACCTAAAAAACAACTATATGAATACCTTAGTCCTTGCCCCCCCCCCCGGCTTCCTTTTAGCTATGCCACCAGTACCCTGAGGCTAGGTTCACATTGTAGCGTATCGGGATTGGGCAGAAGATCATGTGTGTTCCTGACAGACAACCCGCTGCTCTATACTAGTGGTGTGGGTGGATGAGGGTGCCTTTCATTTTTAGTGGCACCCCACACGTCAGCAAAATGTGTTCAGTGCAGCAAAATTCCAATAAAGAGGAGTAGGGTAGCCCATTGAAATGAACAAATATGAACCAAGCCTTAAGCCACTCCATTTTCCCTCATTCACATGGATGTACAGTGAGGGGGGAAAAAGTATTTTGATCCCCTGTTGATTTTGCACGTTTGCTCACTGACAAAGAAATGATCGTTTTTCTGTCTCTCACTGTTAAAAGAAACCTACCATTGAAACCAACAAAAAAAATCCAGAAAAATGCCTGTCAAAAAAAGTTATAAATTGTTTTGCCTTTTAATGAGTGAAATAAGTATTTGACCCCTTTGCAAAACATGACTTGGTACTTGGTGGCAAAACCCTTGTTGGCAATCAGAGGTCAGACGTGTCTTGTAGTTGGCCACCAGGTTTGCACACATCTCAGGAAGGATTTTGTCCCACTCCTCTTTGCAGATCCTCTCCAAGTCATTAAGGTTTTGACGTTTGGCAATTTATCCTTTAGCTCCATCCACACATTTTCTATGGGATTAAGGTTGGCAGAGTGGCTAGGCCACTCCAGGACCTTAATGTGCTTTTTGAGCCACTCCTTTGTTGCCTTGGCCATGTGTTTTTAATCATTGTCATGCTGGAATACACACCCAGGACCTGGATTTGAGGCTACATGGCCCCCTCCATCGCCCCTTTGATGCGGTGAAGGTGTCCTGTCCCCTTAGCAGAAATACACCCCCAAAGCATAATGTTTCCACCTTTTGCTGGTGGGATGGTGTTCTTGGGGTCATAGGCAGCATTCCTCCTCATTCTCCAAACATGGCGAGGGAAGCTGATGCCAAAGAGCTTGATTTTGGTCTCATCTGACATAACACTTTCACCCAGTTCTCCTCTGAATCATTCAGATGTTCATTCGCAAACTTCAGTCCAGCCTGTACATGTGCTTTCTTGAGCAGGGGTACCTTTCAGGCGCTGCAGGATTTCGGGCCTTCATGGCGTATTGTGTTGCCAATTGTTGTCTTGGTGACTATGGTCCCAGCTGCCTTGAGATCATTGAAAAGATTCTCCTGTGTAGTTCTGGGCTGATTCCTCACCGTTCTCATGATCACTCTAACTCCGCGAGGTTAGATCTTGCATGGAGCCCCAGACCAAGGGAGGTTGACAGTTGTTTTGTGTTTTTTATTCCGTTTGCGAATAATCGCACCAACTGTTGTCACCCTCTCATCAAGCTGCTTGGCGATGGTCTTGTAGCCCATTCCAGCCTTGTGTAGGTCTACAATCCCTGTCTCTGACATCCTTGGACAACTCTTTGATCTTGGCCATGGTGGAGAAATTGGAATCTGATTGCTTCTGTGGAAGGGTGTCTTTTTTTTATACAGGTAACACACTGAGATTAGGAGCACTCCCTTTAAGAGAGTGCTCCTAATCTCAGCTTGTTGCCTGTATAGAAGACATCTGGGAGCCAGAAATCTTGCAGATTAATAGGGGATCCAATACTTATTTCACTCATTAAAATGCAAATCAATTTTATAACTTTTTTTGAAATGCGTTTTACTGGATTTTTGTTTTTCTTTCTATCTCTCGCTGTTAAAACCTACCATTTAAAATTATAGACTGATCATTTCTTTGTCAGTGGGCAAACATTTAAAATAAGCAGGGGATCAAATACTTTTTTCCCCTCACTGTACTTATGAATACAGCTGTGCAAAGGGCTGTCCCCCTCATGCAGGCAGTCCAATTCATGTCTATTGGGATACATCAGTTGCACAGACAGGGCCGTGTACGGAGTGCAGGCACCTGGCGAGTGCCGTGTACAGAGTGCTACCTCTACCCCCAAAGCTTCCTCACATCTAGTCCAGCTCTAGTACTTCCCTGTGTAGACGGCTCTACCTCGCCTTGCAGTGAGATCGTTTTCTCTCCGATTCTTGAGATCTGTCCTTGCTGTGAGCTCATTCAGGGATCTGTTAGTTCCGGGAGCAGCTAAGAGCAAAGCTGCCCCTTGTAAACACAGAAGGCTTCTGTGTTTTACAAGAGGCAGTGGGGAGTGGACATAGATGGTGAGAGCCGGAGGTGACCGAATGGTGCTCTGCCACCTTCAAGCTGCAGAACTGTGTGCAAGGGTCATGTGACAAGGCCTGGCAGTGAGGAACAAGAAGGAATGGGGACAAGCACAGACTTCCTCAAAGTTGCTGTTTGCATAGTAGAGAGCCAAGACTTTTGGGGTGCTATGAATGGACAATGAGAAGATGTGCTGGTACCATTCGATGCCAGCATTGACGTGGCACAACCAGTTCAATACCAAAATTTGAATATTGTTGCTTAAGCAGGCATTTTACTATAGCAAAGCGGTTTATTAGACTTGGTGATGCACAGTAACCAGGCCGGTAAAATAGCCGACACTGCAAGGAGAAATGAATTCTGACTTATTTGTCTTTATTGCTTAGAGCTTAGGCAAACGCATAGAGCTGCTAATGAGCAGGGCCCTCTGGTTCCTCCTGTATTGAATTGTTTTGTAACTGTACTGTTTGCCCTAACATTGTAAAGCCCTGTGCAAACTGTTGGTGCTTTATAAACTACCGTATATACTCGAGTATAGGCCGACCCGAATATAAGCCGAGGCCCCCAATTTACCCCCAAAAAACTGGAAAAAATTATTGACTCGTGTATAAGCCGAGGGTGAGACATGCCTGTCCATCCCTGTGTGTCCGTCCATCCCTGTGGGTCCATCCATCCCTGTGTGTGTGTCCATGCATCCGTGTGTGTGTGTGTGTGTGTCCATGCATCCGTGTGTGTGTGTGTGTGTGTCCATGCATCCGTGTGTGTGTGTGTGTGTGTGTCCATGCATCCGTGTGTGTGTGTGTGTGTCCATGCATCCGTGTGTGTGTGTGTGTCCGTGCAGCCTACCTGTGTCCGTGCAGCCTGCGTCCCGTGCAGCCTGCGTCCCGTGCAGCCTGCGTCCCGTGCAGCCTGCGTCCCGTCCAGCCTGCGTCCCGTCCAGCCTGCGTCCCGTCCAGCCTGCGTCCCGTCCCGTCCCGTCCCGAGCCGAGCCTCCGTCCTTCAGCTCTTCGTCGGCGCCTCCGTCGGTGATAGGCGGAACACTCAATTTCCCACTGACTGCTGTTCCGCCTATCGGATGTCCGTGATAGGCGGAACACTCAATTTCCCAGCAGCCTGTGTTCCGCCTATCACGGGCATCGTCTCATCCTCGTCCGTAGTACGAGGATGAGACGATGTCCGTGATAGGCGGAACACAGGCTGCTGGGAAATTCAGTGTTCCGCCTATCACAGGCGAAGGCGGAGGCGGAGGCGTGGCGTTTGAATGTTAGAATGGCCGCTGTCTGTCTGCTCGATACGCTGATCGAGCAGGCAGACAGCGATGACTCGAGTATAAGCCGAGGGGGGCACTTTCAGCCTCAAAAAAGAGGCTGAAAATCTCGGCTTATACTCGAGTATATACGGTATGTACAATAATAAGCCAATGGCTTTGAACATTGGGCACTTGTCTAATGGTTTTCATTCCAGTGATGTCCAGAAGATGGCAGCCTTTATCGTCCTGTACTCTGAATTTTTACTAAAGAATCTAGTTACATTTACTCAAACTTGGGTTTTACATTACAAATAAAGTATAGGAACAGTTTTGTGATTCTAAAGGGACTTCGGTAGTAATATTCATTGTGCTATCATTATTTTTACAGTTATTTTGTTACAGCGGATTACACTGTAATTTGATTGTAATGGGTTACATTTCATAGGAGATCATTTTTAAATGGAGTCAATTTCCGGGACTGGGGTGTGATGATGCCCCATCCTGCACTGCTGATGTAAATGCCCACCTATGGTGCAAACATTCGTTGAGGATAGGGCAGACAGATTACAAGACTTGTGCATCGCATTACAAATCCTTTTTGTCTGGTAAAACATTTGCAGTGTAATTATTTTAAATGTCTATTTAGTGGTTTGGATAAGTTGTCTTTTAAAGCCTAAATCATTAACCAGCATTTGTTTGATAGAAAATTACTAGCATTTAACCCCCAAATAAATATATTTATTATAAATCTAAATTATATATATATGCGCTGACACCCTAGGGAATAAAATGGCTTTCTTTGCTTTGCTTTTTTTTTTATTATTTTTATTTTTTTTATGTCGCATTGTGTTAGTGCAATGGTTTTTTTGAACTACGTTTTTGGGGGGGGGGGGATACACTTTAATGAATGAAAAAAAATATGAAAGATGTTACACTGAGTAAATATATACCGAACATGCCATGCTTTAAAATTGCACAGGCTCATTGAATGGTGACAAACTACAATACTTAAAAATCTCCCTAGGCGACACTTTAAAACTTTAAAACATTTTTTTAGAGTTTGAGGCGGTCTAGCACTATAATTATTACGATTATTACTATTGGTCTACCGTTCGTGGAGAAACCTCACGTGTGATGCGAACACCATTTACATACGTATGTGTTCGCTTCTGTGAACAAGCACAGAGGGATGGGGCGCTTTGAATTATTATTATTTTTTTTTTTTTTTTTTTTTTTTTTTTTTACACATTTTTCTTTTTTTTTTTTTATTTTTTTTTTTATTACTTTTATTTCTATTACAAGGAATGTAAACATCCCCTGTAATAGAAATAAGGATGACAGATCCTCTTTTATGGAGAGATCTGAGGTCAAAAATCTCTTTACATTCTTAAAAAGCAAACAATCAAAAAATAAATAAATTAGGTACTTCCACCCTGGACTGGTCTTTCAAGGCCATATGGGCGACCAAAGACTATCTAGCATGGTCAGATCATTTCTCAGGTGCACCAGTGGAGTAAGTTATGATTTAAAAAGTAGCCAAACCAACTGTGATTAGTGGCTCATATGATCTCTATCCTTCAATAAAAGCAGTTTTTGGAATGATCAGTCATGCGTTACAATATCAATGCCAAAATGTCCCAATTTTTGCCAGGATATGCAGTGTTTTGAGCACAACTGTATATGGATTTAGCTGGCGTTCCACTTGGATCAGGAATGGGGATGCAAGCTTGCACCTGAGCATTCGCCTAAACCTCTTACCTAGAATTAATAAAGACCAGTGCATACAGATTTTACCACCCATAGTGTCTCACGTGCGTTCTAAAAGTGGGCCAAATTCCTGTTCTTCTCCAGAACTTGCACTTGAATTTCGCACATGCTGCACCACTTTTAGAACACACGCGTGGCACTTTGGCAAAATCTTCCTGCGCCAGTGTATATCGAAAGGGTTGATCTTAATGATCTGCTCTTTCGTCAGATACAAACTGTTGCTATTTTATTTAGAATTTTGGACAGGCGTTGCACCACAATGTGAAAGTGGCACATTTTAAAACTACTGTACCTGAATTAGTCACATAAGCTTCTGTCAGAACCGAAAGTGTTGCAGATGCTGCTTGAATGTGGCGCAATACATTAACAGGAGGGATTAACGCCCACAAAAGTTATGCAGCTGCTTTATTGGATTCTCCCCGCTGTCTCTAAAAAGATCCTTAAAGCAGATTTTTGATCCATTGCCAACACCATGTTTCTTTCCTTTTTCAGGATTGGCCGTGATACACTCGCAGTCCACCAATCAGCTGGATGTTGGGAATAACCCCCGGGTGGGGACGAAACGGTACATGGCTCCAGAAGTTTTAGATGAGACAATCCAGGTGGACTGTTTCGACTCTTACAAGAGAGTGGACATTTGGGCTTTTGGACTGGTCCTCTGGGAAGTTGCCAGACGAATGGTTAGCAACGGTAAGTTGTTTTGTTTTTCCAGTCTCCTGCCATCCATTTCATCCCATCTCTCTTCGTCCTGGCCCTGTCCTTCTTAGAACCGCTGGCTCAGGCTGCTATTTTCAACAAATAAAATGTTTGAGTGTTATTTAGATCTGAACTGTCACCTAATTTAAGGATTTGTTGCTGTGTTTCAGCGTTTTGTCTGGCGCGTCGCCTTAGCTGCCCTGTGGGGGTGTTCAAAGTTACATCCATAAATATATCTCTATTTATTCCAGTTATAAAGTCATTTTATTTTTAAAGTGAGGACAGAATAATAGTCATGTTTTTAATAATGTTTATTATTAATGCACTTTTCCTGCTAGGGACATTCATAATTCATGTATTCCTAATATTCCCTATTAAAGTGGAAGTAAACCCTTTCTTTTAACTTGTACCTACCGGTAAGCTTATAATGAGGATTACCTGTAGGTACCACGAATATCTCCTGCGATGCACATTATGACTTATTTTTGTAGTGTTTATAAAAAATAAAAAAAAGTTAAAAGGAAAATTGGTGCTGTTTACTACCGCTTTGTGCTTCTTTTTTTTTCTGTGCACATGGTACAGTAGGAATGGGCAATTCACAAGACCAAGGGTATTGCAAAATCATTGCATTACACATTCATTTTTAGGAAGTCACCAAGGGCTTCTACGCCATATGGCTAGAAGTATGTGGCCAACCCTCTCAAACCGAGGTGTTTCCAGTGAAAGATACTTCTCATGCTACATCTTACATAGACGTTTTAGGCAATTATGTGCTTCCAACCTTGTACCAACAATTTGGGAAAGGTGCTTTTCTGTTCCAGCATGGCTGCACCCCGGTACACAATACTAAGTCCATGAGTTGTAGGCCAAGTAAGCTGTGTAAGAACATGAGTGGCCTGCACAGAGCTTGTACCTCAACCCTATTGAGTATCTTTTTGATATAAAATGGAACACCAAATGTGAGTCTAGTTTCCCCATCCAACCGCACCTACCTTCACAACTGCCCTTTTGTCAGAATGGATGCAAGTCCCCTCACACACCAAAATTTTGCGGAAAGCCTTCCCCCAAAAGTGAAGGAGTTTGGAAATGGAATGTCCAAACACGCTCATATAGGTGTGATGGTCAGGTGCCCCCAAATCTTTGCCTATACTGTATCGTGCATATGCCCAGTGTGTGAACTTGTTGTTTGAGAACCTTAGGGCAGCCATGACAGCTTGGCTAACAGTTTAGCATTACAGTAGAACTCCCTCATCCCTTTATGTTCAGGAATTTATAGACTTTATACTTCAAAAGAGCTGTTATCTCAACATAGAGATGTGGGCCTGGCACGATGTCCAGGCCTATCGTAAAACTGTTACCCTCTCAATTCAGAGAACCAGCAGATACCAGTTCTAAATACCTTAGTGCACGTAAAGCTTAAACCGTGGAATAATTATGAAATTTCAGCATGTTTCCTAACTTCCAAAGTAATAGCACAGCCATAATATGGACATATTTAGTTTCCTCAAATGATTTATAACGTTTCAAGTCCAGACACCCCTATGGCAGGTCATATGGGAAACCACTGGTACCCCTTATTCCTCCTAGGTAAACTAGGCCTTGAAGATCTGGCACGTGTATTCTTTTTGAAGCAAATGTCACGCTGAACAATAATATGGATATTCACAGTCTGTAAACAGTAGAAATGCAGAGATATGATTATGTATCACAAAGTGTACCTGGGACATGGTAGTGGGTGTAGACACCACCTAGCAACCAACCCCTAAACAAGATGGCCAGACGATTGGTCTCTGGTCGCTGTCAACACCCCTTTGATCTGACAGAAAAGAGGAGATGCCAAGACAATGGGCAGTTCTCCTTATACCATCCATGCAGGAACATCTGCCAAGTTTGAGAACCAATTAACCAGCTCATCGATCAAATTCTGATAAACCCTCGGACATTAATTTCAAGTATTCTTCCTGCCCAATTCTACCTTATTTCTTTGTGGCTGTATATTGTCTTTTATCTTTTTAAAACCTCTTTTTTTTTCCTGTAAATTTTTATTTGCACTTTTTGACCTTTTCATAATAAACCCTTATTTTGAAGTGTTAACCTTGTCTCTAAAGCTCTTAATGGAAGCTATAAATGAACCTGCCTCTTGAAGAACACTGTTTTAGAGTAAGGCCGCGTACACACGCGGGGACTGTTCGCTGAAACTGTCCGCTGAAACCAAGTTTCAGCGGACAGTCCGCTCGTGTGTGGGCTTTCAGCGGACAGTTTCAGCGAACAGTCCGCTGAACAAGGTTTTTCGGAAATTCCGAAAAACTGTACGCTGAAACCTTGTTTCAGCGGACAGTCCCCGCGTGTGTAGGCTTGTTCGTCAAACAAAGTTGCGCGCATGCTCAGAAAGGATTTTCACGCCGAAAGTTATAATGCAGTGTATAGGACGTCGTATTTTTCGTCCCGTCGTACGTGCCGTTCACGTCATCGCGCACGGTTTCAGCAAACTGTTCGTCCGTCGTGTGTGGCCATGTCCGTCCATGCTAATTTTGAGCGGACTGTTTGCCGAAACTGTTTGACGGACAAAGTTGGGCAAACAGTCCCCGCGTGTGTACGCGGCCTAAGGCCTCTGAGCAGACCTGTCTGTGGTGGCCGTGTGTGTTGCAGACGCTTATTCTGAAATCATAATTGGTATTACTAAATTGATGGAAATCCTGACCCTTCCTAAACAAACGTCATTGGTGGCAGTTAAAGGGTTAATTGCGTAAATAGCCCAGTGACAATTGCTCTCAGGCTGCCGGCACTTAGATTGTAGCCCTGCAAGCTGGAAAATCTTTGTTTCTGGGTGCAGCTGAGAGTGGCATTGTTACAAAAGTGACAGCGCGGTGTGAGATTGGCCGATTCTTCGTCACAAGTTAGCGAGGAGGGCAGGGTTCTGACACCCGCCTTCATCACACTTGGGTTTATTGTTTCAGAGAGATAATGACCCGGCTGTACTTGGCCTCTGATTGCATGGGAAGAGACCCCCCCCCCCCCCCCCCCCCACTAAAAGTTTACCACACATTATTGCAGTTTTAAAAAGTTTTCATATTATAATAGGCAACCTGGAATGTCCAATACAATGAAGCCGGCTTCTTGAAAACCTCTATTGGAACAATTCTTGGCTGCATAGCAGGTTACAGGAGGATTGACCAAGGCCTTACCCATAGCATAAATAAAGCATTGTGCATCTGTTGTGTTTTTCATAAGTCAATTTACTTAAAAAAAAAAACACATTTAAAGAAATGTAATACGGGTGCGTTCTTGCTGCGTTTTCCATGCATTTCAACAAGGTCTGTTTTTGCTGACCAAAAATGTAGTAAGCAAATTTAACACTGCATTGAAGCACAATGGACCGGTGTGAAGTCATGCATAGAATTTAAGGGGAAACCTGTTTCTTGAGCTTTTCTTGCGCTAAAGATGCCAACAATGGCCCACAATAAATTCATATTAATTTTAAGTTCATGATATGAATTAAAAAGTCGAATGAAATACAATTATATAAAAAAAAAAAAATTTTTTTTTTAAAACTAATTTTCTGGCACAAAGTTTTCCCTTCGGTGCACCTCCTAGATTTAATAGGTGACAGGTAGGGTTGCACTGATATTGTTGCCGACACTAAGCATTTGCACAAGTACTTGTACTCCTGCAAATTTTCTGATACCTAAAAGTGATAACTTTGCAGTGCGATTTGAGTCCATACAAAATGAATAGTCTCAAATCGCACTGCAAAGAAGGGCAATTGATTTGCACACAAATGCGGTGCGATTCCTGTGCGAATCACATGCAGTTTCCTACACTGCTCCTGTGTGAACTCAGGCTGAAGTCACTAGGACAAGCATGGGTTCACACAGGAGCAATTCTGGGAAACCTCATGTGATTTGGACAGGAATTGCACTGCATTCCTGTTCATGTCACAATCGGTTCTTTGCAGCGCGATTTGAGGCCATATCACAAAGCTTTGGGTTAGGGATGCACCACTACCTTTTTGCCAATTACCGATACCTACCACAACTGTTTTGTTTTAAAGTTATTTACAAATGAAATGGATATTTTTTTTATTTAGTGCTCTTTCAATGTGAACTGTATGTGTGTGATCTCTCTCTCTCTCTCTCTCTCGATTCTCTCTCTCTCTCGATTCTCTCTCTCTCTCGATTCTCTCTCTCTCTCGATTCTCTCTCTCTCTCGATTCTCTCTCTCTCTCTCTCTCGATTCTCTCTCTCTCTCTCTCTCGATTCTCTCTCTCTCTCTCTCGATTCTCTCTCTCTCTCTCTCGATTCTCTCTCTCTCTCTCGATTCTCTCTCTCTCTCTCGATTCTCTCTCTCTCTCTCGATTCTCTCTCTCTCTCTCTCTCTCTCTCTCTCTCTCTCTCTCTCTCTCTCTCTCTCTCTCTCTCTCGATACTATTATCAGTGCAACCCTACACTCGGTATTGAGTACTTGTGTATAAGTATAGGGATTCATAGTCGCCAGTCAAAAAACTGTATTGGTGCAGCCCTAGTGGCAGGTGTTTTGAAGAAAAACACTCTTTGGAAATTTTACACAACTTTGATTTTTCTTCTATTCAGTGTGATCCTTTCAGGAACGGTCTGTCAGTATGTTCTTATTTGTGTGCTTCGCACTTGTCTGGTTCCTCTGGATCTTGGCTGCAGGCGATGTAGCACTTTTAGCTTATTTGGCTCCTTCCTTTGTACACTTCCTCCTGATGGGTACATGCTGTTCTATTGGTGTTTCCTCTATCCCACCAGTGCACAGCTATGCCCGCTAGGCATCATTTTTATTACACTTGAAAGGCCCTGAATGAAGATGTGTTGGACAGTTTTATATTTAGACATTTTTAAAATTGAAAACCTGATGAAATTCAAGGATATAAACTTCTAGAAGTTAAAATAACTTGTTACAAAAATAAGGCTGTTGCACATCATCTCCATTCCTTTTATGAGATTTAAATTGGAAGTCCCAGCTTGCACCTAACTAGCCTTAAAACTGTCCCCTCACCCTCCTAACACCTTTGCCAGTGATGGCAAACCTTGGCACCCCAGATGTTTTGGAACCATGTTTCCCATGATGCTCAACTACACTGCAGAGTGCATGAGCATCATGGGAAATGAAGTTCCAAAACATCTGGGGTGCCGAGGTTCACCATCGCTGACCTATGCTAACTATGTAAGATGTATACATTTAACCTATTTCCTTATCCATTCACATGATCCAGCTCGCCGGTGTTGACCAGTAGCAGCAGCTGCAGGACAGAGGCGGCAGCGCTCTAACAATGGCATTTAAAGCATGGTGCAGTGATATCACGCATTTGCTTCAGCGGCCCAACCAAGCAAGGGAGAAGAGGGTCCACCACCAAATGGATAGGCCATTGCAGCCAGTGGGTGATGTCACCACTCCAGGCTTTACCAACTGTTATTGACGCTTCATCCTCTCCCCTGCAGCCACCACTAACTGACACAGGGGAGCCAGATCATGTGACGAAAGCAGCCTGAAAATAGGTGTATACATTTTTTCTTACACAGGTTAGAATAGGTGTTAGGAGGGGGAGGGGACAGTTTCAAGGCTAGTTATGTGTATGATGGATGTCCACAAAAAGTCTGCATGTGTCTAAAAAGCATATAAAATACAGTATAACATCTGTTTATACCAGCCTTATCGATGCAGAGGAACCCTTGAAATAACTACAGCTCATGATACATTCAGGGCCGTCTTTAAGGTAGGGCAAAAGGGGCAGCTGCCCTGGGCCCTGTCATTGTTGTGGGGCCCAAAACAGCTGCCTCATACTTGCCAACTATCCAGGTTTAAATTCCCTTGTCCCTTGAAGTTTTTATTCCTGTGCTGTGTCCCGATATGTCGGTGTGAAGAAATAGCGGGGACAATACTAAGTGAATAGCTGCGGCCGGCAGCATTGGTATGCAAATAAAGGCGGCATTCCTATGTATATCATTCTTCCCTGCTGTGAGGAGGTGATGTGCTGTAACCTCTAGCAACTAATCAGTGAGCCGTAATGTGTGCTGTAACCTCTAGCAACTAGTCAGTAAGCAGTAATGATATGCTGCAACTGTCAACCAATCTCAGTCGCTGCCTGATCTGATACCGAAAAACTGATTTTAAGTCTAGCTGCTATTTATTGTATGTCTCAGAGTAGGTGGAGAAGGAAATTGCCTGGGGGGGCAAGAAATTTTTTGCCCAGGGTCCAAACTATACTAAAGACGGCCCTGGATACATTAGTGGGAAGAATGTTCCTTACACTTGTGCTCATTAGGAAGAATTACCCCTTTACAGATAGCCAAAAAGATAAATGGTGCCAGTGGGAACTTATCTGAGAGGCAGACATTTCTTGTTGCTCAAAGAACCCTTAAGAAGCTCTGGGGGAACCATGGGACCTTTTTTTGAGAAACCTTGGTTTATAGACTTAAAATTTTAAAATTGACCACAAACCATATTCTCCCTTTAAAGGCAATGTTGTTGATGGTAGACTTGAGCTTTTCTTACTTTTCTGAAGCTTTTCGATCTTAAATAATAAATTAATAATTTAGGTTAATGGTGATGTTTTCCAGGTATTGTTGAAGACTACAAACCTCCATTTTACGATGTTGTCACGAACGATCCCAGTTTTGAAGATATGAAGAAACTTGTTTGTGTGGATCAACAAAGACCAAACATTCCCAACAGGTGGTTCTCAGACCCAGTGAGTATCCTTTAGCATAAAACTTATGTCTGTTGTTTGCAATACAAGAAAAGCAGATACACCTAGGCATTCGTGCCATTGCTTCAGCTAGTGTGCCGTGATCGGTGGCTACGGTGTGCATACGCGGGAGTGACGTCATTGTGGTTCCAGCCAATCGCAGCGCCGCAGCCCACGATACCAGGAAGTAACTCTCCGCAAGCGATGTTACTGGAACAGTGTAGGGGGACCGCTAGGGGGGGCCTTGATCTAAGGTGAGTATTTAATAATGAGCTAGTATGCTATGAGACCACTTTAAGACCATATTGCTGCGCTATAAAATGAATATACAGTGGATCTAAAACTCTACACACCCCTGTTAAAATGTCAGGTTTCTGTGATGTAAAAAAAAAGGGACCAAGATAAATAATTTCTGAACCTTTTCCACCTTTTTAATGTGACCTATAAACTGTTCAACTGAGTTGAACAACAAACTGAAATCTTTTAGGTGGAGGGAAGTAAAAATAAAAAATAAAATATGGTTGCATAAGTGTGCACACCCTTAAACTAATACTTGTTGAAGCACCGTTTGATTTTATTACAGCACTCATTCTTTTTGGGTATGAGTCTATCAGCATGGCACATCTTGACTTGGCAAAATTTTCCCACTCTCCTTTGCAAAAACACCCCAAATCTGTCAGATTGGGAGGGCATCTCCTGTGCACAGTCCTCTTCAGATCACTCCACAGATTTTCAATAGGATTCAGGTCTGGGCTCTGGCTGGGCCATTCCAAAACTTTAATCTTCTGGTGAAGCCATTCCTTGATTTGGATGAATGCTTTGGGTCGTTATCATGCTGAAAGATGAAGTTCCTCTTAATGTTCAGCTTTCTAGCAGAAGCCTGAAAGTTTTGTGCCAATATTGACTGGTATTTGGAACTGTTCACAATCTCCTGTACTTTGACTAAGGCCCCTGTTCCAGCTGTAGAAAACGGCCCCAAAGCATGATGCTGCCACCACCATGCTTCACCGTGGGTATGGCGTCCTTTTGGTGATGTGCAGTGTTTTTGCGGCAAACATCTTTTGGAATTATGGCCAAAAAGTTCAACCTTGGTTTCATCAGACCGTAACACATTTTCCCACGTGTTTTCAGCAGACTTCAGATGTGTTTATGCAAAGTTTAGCCGGGCTTGGATGTTTTTCTTCCTGATAAAAGGCTTCCGTCTTGCCACTCTACCCCATAGCCCAGACATATGAAGAATACGGGAGATTGTTGTCTACACAGCCAGTACTTGCCAAATATTCCTGCGGCTCTTTTAATGTGGCTGTAGGCCTCTTGGCAGCCTCCCTGACCAGAGTCTTTTCATCAATTTTGGAGGGATGTCCAGTTGTTGATAATGGGGAGCCATTTTTTGGATGCTATTTTTAGCCCAAAAACGCCTGGAAAAATGCCTGTGTGAAAGGGGTCTTAGAAACGCCTCCCTAGGGAACACTTAACCCCCTTGATTGCCCCATAATGTTAGCCCCTTCCCTGCCAGTGTCATTTAGACATTGATCAGTGGCTATTTTTAGCTCTGATCACTGTATTGGTGTCACTGGTCCCAAAAAGTGTCATAAGTGCCCGATCTGTCTGCCACAATATCGCACTCCCCCTAAAAATCGCTGATCACCGCCATTACTAGTAAAAAACTGATTTATAGTAAAAATGCCATAAATATATTCCCTGTTTTGTAAGTGCTATTAATTTTGCGCTAACCAGTCTAACCATGCTTATTGTGTGGTTTTTTTTTTTTTTTTTTTTGTTAAAGCGACAGTGTCGTATCAAAAAATGGCCTGGTCATTAAGGGGGTAAATCCTTCCAGGGTTAAAGTGATATTAAATTCGTCTTTATTTTTAAAACAAACAAAAAAAAAAAGTTATACTTGCTCTGTTTAATGGTTTTGCACAGATCAGCCCAGATCCTTCTCTTCTCGAGTCCCCTGCCAGCACTCCTCGCTCCTGCCGAGTGCCCTCACCACAAGCAGCTTGCTATGGGGGCACCAGAGTTAAGCCGGTGCTCTGTGTGTGCATTCAGACAGAGCTATGGCTTGTCCCTTCTCTTTCCTCTTTGGCTCAGGGACTGACAGCAGTTTTGACACCGCTGTCATTCAAAGTCAGCCAATCAGGAGAGAGGGGATGGGGCTGAACCGCAGCTCTGTCTGAATGGACACGGGGAGCTGCAGCTCGGCTTGGGTGCCCCCATAGCAAGTTGCTTGCTGTGGGGGTACTCAACTGGAGGGAGAAGCCAGGAGCACAGAAGAGGCGCCCAAGAAGTGGAGGATCCAGGCTGCTCTGTGCAAATCCACTGCTCAGAGCAGGTAAGTATAACATGTCTGCTGTTCTTATAGGAATAAAAATGGCTTTACAATCACTTTAAGATATATTTAAAAAAATAATCTACCTTTTTAGAACCACTTTAAGTAATGCATATAGATCTGCTCCCCTCTTCCAGCCTCTGATTGGACACTAAGAAGCAGCAGACTGCTTTCTGCTTCTGTTGTCAGTATATGAACTGACATGCTCCTTGAGCTGCTTTTCCTTCTCTCTCTCTCTCTCTGAGCCCTGCTGTACAGTGACTGCATAGGCTCATACCAAGTCAAATTCAAGTACTTGCATGTAAAACATACTGTACATGTAATGATATATTGATAAAGAGCTGCAGGGAGTTCAGGTTTAAATGTTGGGATTGTTTTTCTTTGAGCAGATTTTGATGCTGAATTGTAGAATATTTTCCCATAAATGCAGATTAGCACTGCATCATATGCCACTTCATTTCTATATCTGTATTTTTTTATGCTCAAATCCATTTTCTTCTTTTGCAGACACTAACATCACTTGCTAAGCTGATGAAGGAATGCTGGTATCACAACCCCTCTGCGAGACTCACAGCCTTGCGCATCAAAAAGACTTTAACCAAAATTGACAATTCCTTAGATAAACTGAAATCGGACTGCTGAAGATTTGTCGGCACTGCCGCCGCCACATCCGTGCATCAATTGTACGACAAAACAAAAAAAAAAAAAAGTTTCAAATACAGTGCTTGCCTGCCGAGGTGTAGACTTTGTTTTCAGTTCTTTTCATGTGCGACTTTTAAACTCACGCCTGTTAAGGAGACAATCCCGCTATGGAACGCTGAAACCTCGATGGATTACTTTAGTGCACATTTGACACAGTTCTGCCTTCCAAGCAGCCGCGACAGCTTGACGATTGCAAAGATCCGGATCTGAAGGGGCGGTGGATACATTTCAGTACCGATCTGGGCATTAAAAGGTGAATTTGGAGGTTAAAAAAAACAAACAAAAGTGAACGCTTCTCGGCCACTTCTAAGGAAATCACGCGGATCTTATCGGATTTTTAACTAGCAATATTTTACGTGCTTCTCTGTTTGCACTACAGATTCCTCGCATTCCTTACTTGCACTGTAACGGTTTCATTTTAATCGACCGATGCCAAATATAAGATTGGCCATGTACAGATTGATGTTGCGAATTATACCCATCCATTTTTTTGGGAATGATGTAAAAAAACAAAGCCTAATATGAGAGTTGTCGGCATTGGCTGCCTCTTACGTGTACTGATGTTTACAATAATGCTGAACATAAGAATTTTTTTTCGTTTTTGACTGTATGAAATTTCAAAATTATTTATTACTAGTGCACTTAAAGGTTTCCTGAAAAAACTGAACAGTGCAAAAGGCTATCGCTACATTTTGTTTTTGTTTTTTTTTATTTTTTTTTTTGGTTTTACACTTAATTTTGTAACACATTTATGATAAGGAATGGACTTTTTTTTTTGTTTTTTGTTTTGTTTTTTTCATTTACTGTATGGTCACGTTGCATCAAGTCACATTCTTCTTTCTCCATATTGAGAAGTTGTGTGGTCTATATCCATTGACAAGATTCTATACCTTATCAAGTGTCGCACCCCTTTTTCCAGCTTGCCTTTAATTGACATAGGAAACGAAGACAAGATGTACAAGGTTCCTTGGAGAGATTCTGGATACTCTTTTAAATATTAAAGGGAGGGTGGGGGTAAGAGAGATGCCTTTCTTCTAAGCTATGTAATATGTTGCGTTGTAAACTTTGCCAGAAAATAACTATTTTGTTTTAATCTACTTTTTGTATTTAGTAGTTATTTGTATAAATTAAATAGAATGTTTTGAAGTCTAAAAGAGTTTTTATTTGCTACAAGTACAAATATTGCAAGTAACTAGAATTTGACACTTTTAAATTACCGTTGCAATTTTATGTTGCACAACATTTGCACAGTGAATTTTCAAATGCAATTTATTTGGAAGAAATACACTAATGAATTTTAATGCACAAAACGCACTATAATATCAGTTTGGTAAAATATTGAAGGTTATATTACGCAGAGTAAATAGATACAAAGTGGTTCTAACGGCAGACTGTTTTTTGTCTTAATGCATTCTATGCGTTAAGATTAAAAAAACCTTCAGTGTGCAGCAGCCCCCTAATATTTACCTGATCCAGCCATGTTGCACAAGACCCCCGGCTGTTTGATTGGCTGAGACGCCGTTTGCACCCACTGCTGTCAATCAGTTGGCGAGCCAAAGAGGAGAGAAAGAGGGCAGGGCTGAGCCACTGCTCCATGTCTGAATGAGCAGCGGCTCAGGTGCCCCCATAGCAAGCCGCTTGCTGTGGGGGCACTCGGCAGAAGGAAGGGCCAGGAGGGCCGACGTGGTACCCGAAAAGAGGAGGATCTGGGCTGCTCTGTGCAAAACCACTAAACAGCAGGTAAATATAACATGTGTGTTTTTTTTTTTTTTTTTTTTTATTCTTTAAAAATAACAAACTTATCACTTTAAAGCGGAGGTCCACCCTAAAATGGACCTTCCGCTCATCGGAATCCTCCCCCCCCCCCCCCTCCGGCGCCACAATTGGCACCTTTCAGGGGGGAGGGGGGTGCAGTTACCTGGATAATCCAGGTAACTGCACCCACTTCCGGGATAGCTCTCTGCGGAAAGGGGCGTAGATTACGCCCCTTTCCGCAAGTGCCCGCCCCCTTCCGCAAGTGCCCCGCTGCCTGCTGGGAAACACACAGATCCCAGAGGCAGCGGGGACCATCCTTATTGCGCAGCGCTACTTGCGCATGCACAGTAGGGAACCGGGAAATGAAGCCGAAAGGCTCCATTTCCTGATTACCATACCCAAGATGGCAGCGGCAGCACCCGAGTACCGATCTAGAGATCGGCTTCGGGTGCCGACATCGCGGGCGCGCTGGACAGGTAAGTGTCACTAATTTAAAAGTCAGCAGCTGCAGTATTTGTAGCTGCTGGCTTTTAAAAAAAAAAAAAAAAACGCGCAGTCCCGGCGGACTCCCGCTTTAACATATCACACTTTAAAATTGCGTACATCTATGCAATGGCAATAAATTACGGTACCTAAAAATCTCCATAGACACTTTAAAAGCCATTTCCGGTTACCTTTTTAGAGTTACACCGGAGGTCTGGTTCTAGAATTATTGTTCTTGCTATGTTTGCAGCAATACCTCACATGTGTGGTGCAAGCACAATTTACATGCTCACCTTTGCGTGCGAGCATGGGGGGGGTGGGGGAACTTAATTTTTATTATTTTTTAATTTTATTTTTTATTGATCACTTTTATTTATCACAGCATCCCTTGTGAGCATGGGCAGTGAGGTTTTCTTTACTGAGACATCTAGAGTCTATTAGACCCCAGATCTCGTCTCTGCCCTCAAAAGCATCTGATCAAACCGAGATTTGATCAGATGCTTTCACAAGCCAGTAAGGGCTTGATTTACATCTGAGCAAAACCAGAAGTGACCAGGTCCTCGTCCCTTCCGTTTTCTTTGACCAGGGGCCTCCAAACTTTGTAAACAAAGGATCAGTTTTATGTCCTTCAGACTGTAGGGGGGCCGGACTATAGCGGAGTAACAGTCCCCAATGGTTTGTATCAATGGGAGGAATAGTGCCCCATTGTTGGTGTCAGTGAGAGAAATGGTGCCCTGTGGTTGATGTCAGCTGGCAGAATAGGGTCTCGGATCAGTGGGAGAATAGTGCCAAAAGGGCTCGATGGAGGCATGCAAAGGGCCACAGTTTAGAGACACTGTCTTAGACCATAGGGATGATTAAGGAACTTCTGATCTTTGGTCATCTCTATGGTAAGGAGGCGGACATTCCGGCTTCAGTCCCGGGTGTCTTGGTAGAACAGGAGACTCCGGGGGGGGGGGGGGGGGCGGCACTTCTGTCACATATAAAAGCAATCTAGCAGTTATTTAGTTTCTACGATTACTTTTCATTAAAGTGCATCGCTGGCTAAAAAAAAAAATGCCAGGGTCATTGTTGCAGCTATTGACTATTTGTAATCCTTAGTATCCTAATATCCTATTTAAATTTCTTCCATTACTGCCTTGTTTCCAGGCCTAGGCAAATGATGTCCTACATCCCAGGAGTCTTTAGGCTGGAAGGAGGGATTTTCTCAGCTAAGCACACCCTCCTGCCTGCATGCCTGAACTAAGG
>NW_027507784.1:58493490-58503490 GCF_037356315.1 Lithobates pipiens
CGATGTCCCAATATTTATGGACCTGACTATATATATATATATATATATATATATATATATATATATATATATATATATATATATATATATATATATATATATATATATATATATATATTCATATTCATATATTCAAAGTTTAATACAGCTACTCATTCATACATCAAGACCCCTTCTCACTGGAACATTTTGCAGATGCTAAAGCATTAAAGATAGCGCCTGCAAAAGGCCCTACAACAGCTGCTCCATTCACTCCAGTGTGAAAGCCCAATGCCTTTCACACTGGAGCGGTGCGCTGGCAGGGCGTTTGAAAAAGTCCTGCCAACAGCTTTTTTGAACTCACCGCTCCTCCAGCGCTGCTCCAAATTGAAATCAGTGGGGCAGCACTGCGATACCACTGGCAAAATGCCACTCCGGCAGTGTTTTGCTGGCAGATTTAACCCCTTTTCAGCTGCTAGCGTGGGTTTAAAACCGCCCCGCTAGTGGCCGCATAGTGCCGCTAAAACGACAGTAAAGCAGCGCTAAAAATAACACCACTTTACCGCTGACTCAGTGTGAAAGGGGTCTAAATGTATTTTTAAGTACATGTGTTACTAAACCCAGGAGCCTGCATTCACTATATCTGGTCTCCCACAGAACATGGAAATGCAATAAGTTTAGTAAATATAAACTTCTAAATACCTTTTCTCATCAGCAGTATATAGCAGTCTTGTGACTTCTATCAGTGTCTGATTAAAGCTTATTGGAGGAGTGTTCTCCTCTGACTGTCCTATGAGGCTGCATGACCCCTGACCCTCTGTCTGGATAGTGCTAATTATTCATCCTCCCTATAAAGAAAACTCTAACAATACACACCAAACTGAGTGTGCAAAGTGACTCCAAAGAAAGGCTCTGTACTATCAGCAGATGGATTAGGGGCAGTGGAAGAAGGGGAGGATCAGAGAAGACACAATCAAGCAGCCTTTTTTACACAATGCCGAGGATTAACCCCTTGGGTTCCACAGTATAACGAGAATGCTTTACTGCATATAGACTGATTTTACGGTTTTGGGTTTATTAAACACTTGAATATGACCTGGTATCAACCTCTTGCAGTCTGTTTACAGCAGGGCTTGGTATGTGAGAGGAAGATGCAGCAGGGTCATGTGCTGACAACAAACATACTAATGGGGAAACAGAGTGCAAGACAGATGAACACATTACTGTGCTGCTGTTTGCCACACTAGCAAGCTGCACTAAACACACAGCTATTGGTGTGTGCTGTAAAACAGAGAGCCAATGTACCAATCCCAGCAAACTGAATTGTTTACTTTTTTTTTTTTGATATTTGTGTGTGTGTGTATATATATGTGTATGTATGTGTGTGTGTGTGTGTGTGTGTGTGTGTGTGTGTGTATATATATAATATATATAATATATATATATATATATATATATATATATATATATATATATATGTATTTATTATTTTTTGCAGGTACCTTTTGGAAATAAAATCTTTTTTTTTTTTTTTTTTTTTAATTATACAATATTTGTGCAGCGCTTTATCAAAAGCCAGTTTTCTGGAGAAAAAATGATTTTAGTGAACACAAACGCATTTTAATACAATTTTTTTTATTTTTTTTTATAAAATCTAAAACCTGTTACACAAAGTAAATTGAAATGTCCATATCACTCTTTAAAATTGCGTACACCTGTGGAATGGCGCCAAACTACAGTACCTAAAAAAATCTCCATAGGCGATGCTTTAAAAGATTTTTAGAGATTACCAGTTTAAAAGTACACAGAAGATCTGCACTAGAATCCTTGCTCTTGGACTGACAATCGCAATAATACATACATATATGTGCGGGATCTACGTGCATGTTAGTGTTTGCACATGGGCACTGTGATGGCTGCAGGTAAACAAATACAATTTATGTAGGAGGATTTGTTTCATTTGAGGCCAGTCACGTAATGGGGTATATGTAAGGATTTACAACCACTTTAAATGTAATTTGTCACACTTTGGGTAAATTTTTGCGTAAACCTGAGCACAGAAATGGAACTCAAACTATGTGGATTTTCAAGGGAAGGTTTTAGAGCCCTTTTATTTTGTTGAGGCATTGCAGAGCTAGAGCATGGAGAGAGGCAAGTATGTAACCAGGTTGAACACAAGGAGACAGAACTCTGTCTATGAAGCCCAAGGAGGGAGTGCTGACTATTACAGAGCTACAGTGCCTTGAAAAAGTATTCATACCCCCTTGAAATTTTCCACTCTGTCATGTTACAAGCAAAAACAAAGTGGCACATAATTATGAAGTGGAAGGAAAATGCTAAATGGTTTTCAAATTTTTTTTTGGGAAACGTGTGGAATGCATTTGTATTCAGCCCCCTGAGTCAATACTAGAACCAACTTTCGCTGCAATTACAACTGCAAGTCTTTTTAGGGATGTCTCTAACAGCTTTGCACAGCTAGAGAGTGAAATTTTGCCAATTCTTCCTTGCAAAATAGCTCAAGCTCTGTCAGATTGGATTTAGGTCTGGACTTTGACTTGGCCATTCTAACACATGAATATGCTTTGATATAAACCATTCCATTGCACCTATGACTGTTTTTAGTGGTGTCCTGCTGGAAGGTGAACTTCTGTCCCAGTCTCGTATTTTGCAGACTCTTAACTGGTTTTCTTCTTAGATTGCCCTGTCTTTGGCTCCATCCAGCTTCCCTGTACCTGCTGAAAAAAAGCATTCCCACAACATGATGCTGCTACCACTATGTTTCATGAGGATGGTGTGCATTGTTAGTCTTCTGCCACACACAGCATTTTTCTTTTAGACCGAAAATTTCAATTTTGGTCTCATCTAACCAGAGCCCCTTTTCTCATTCGTTCATTGACAGACACAGCCTTCTTTATTCATAACGGTAGGGTTATATCACCTCGGCAGGAGTAGGACAAAGGTAGAACAAAAAAAACAAAACACTTGGGCACTCCCATGGGCCATCCTCAGTCCGTATATAACCCCCTCCCTGCTCTAGATATTTTGTTTTTTATTTGTTCTGCCTAGTCAGGTGTAAGGACTTCTCTGCTGGGATTGCTAGTCCTGTGATTTTTTTTATTTTTTTTTTATTTTCTTTTTGCTTTTCTTGGACTTTTTCCGGTGAGCTCTCCAAACAATTGCCGGGCTGGGTGATGGACTGCGTCGCAGCGTTCCTCAGGGCCGACAGCCCCCCCCACCCCCCTTTAGTGGTGAGGAGGATCTGTCCAGGAGCGTTGCCCATGCATTTCGCTGGAGAGGTAAGTAGTCCCTTCCCTGGAGTGGTGTGGAGCACGGGTACTCTCACAAATGCTTAAGCATTATGTTGTGCCTGACTCCAGCACTTCCTCCATCTGCTGTGCGTGCGGAGCATTATCTGCGTGTGGTATGGTCCTTTGATCTGGCCACCACTCCTCGGGTGTTCACAAGGTGTTGGCCCAGATCTGGAACGGTTATGTCAGTGAGGGTTGACTGTCCTAGGCTGCCTGGACGTTCTTATGTGCCGAGTTTTCGATTACCCCGAGGAGCAACACAGTTCCTATACATTCTTTCTCTGATTTCAGTTGGCGTCTATACTATCAGAAGTCTGCATTGGTTCGGCTAGGAAGTTGATTTATCTGAGCTTGACCAAGTTTAGCTCTGGCCAGCGAGTTCCTTTCTCTGGAAAGAATCCAGAAGTGGCATGCGGCGTTTTTTCATTTACTATCCAGCAGGTGGGTTCCTCTGCGGATCTACATGTTGATTTTGGGTCTGATGGTATCTACCCTTTTTTTGAGGTAAGGTCATTTGCACAGTTCCATGTAGGCTCCATTCGGGGAGATCCTGGCATAATGGGACAAATTCCCAAGGTCTCTGAACAATCGGATTCGACTCAGTCAGGAAACCAGAGGTTCCCTAGTCTGGTTGCTTCGTTCTACAGTTCTTCAGTGGGGAAGATCGTTTCTCCCCTTATTTTGAACAGGGTGACCACCAATACCAGTCTGTCCGGGCAGGTAGATGTCCTGGGACTGAGCGCTGCTCGGAGACGTTGGACATTGGTAGAATCCGAACTACTGGGTAATATGCCGGAACTTCAATTGATCAGAGTAGGTCTGGATCATGCACGGCTCGACTGCAGGGGCTCCCAGTACGGATCCAGTCGGACAGGGTAACAGCGGTGGCTTATGTCCCTCACCAGGGTGTGCCAAAAAGACTGTTGGCGACCCTGGCTGTTGCCAGTATCCTCCAGTGGGCAGAATGTCTGTCTAGTTCTAGTCCTTTCCGCCGAACGCATCCCAGGAGTGGAATGCTGTCAGACGGATACCTCAGTTGGCTAGGGTTGGGCCACGGGTGGGCCTTTCTCTGGGCTGTGTTTTCATGAGATTTGTCCTTTCCTTTTTAGGTGGCTCTGTTTCCAACCTCCATTTGCAGAGGGATGAGCAAGAATTATGCCTTGAGTACCATCGAAGGCCAGGTGTCAGCCTGGGCGGTCTTCTGCAGAGTCTCCTGGTCTAGCACTCCCTTGTGCGTGCCTTTTTTGTTCAAAGGGTTGGATGTCTGTTT
Organism: Lithobates pipiens; assembly: GCF_037356315.1. Classification (NCBI taxonomy): domain Eukaryota; kingdom Metazoa; phylum Chordata; class Amphibia; order Anura; family Ranidae; genus Lithobates; species Lithobates pipiens. Next base: position 58,498,048 of record NW_027507784.1, read on the forward strand.
CCACCGGGGAGGTTTCTTCCACCGCTGTGGGATTTGTACTTGGTGTTTTCGGTTCTACAAAGGCCTCTCTAACTTTCTCTCAAAATATTTGGGAGGTTCCACTGCTTACTGTCTCATAAGGTGGCCTCTTGGTGGCTATCCACCTCTACTCGCATGGTGGCGTCATCTTGCCATTCACCTTATCCAGGTTAAGGTGATGCTTCATCCTTTTTTACATCCCGTCCCTTCCTTGGATTTTCATTTGAATAAGGACATTGGGTTGGCTTCTTGTGTCCCTGGTCAGCACATCCCAAGGAATTGGCTTTATCTGGCCTGGATGTGTTTTGGGGGATTTGGATGTTTTTGCCAGCCACTGAGTCTGTTGGTCTGGAGGGCTCGAACAGATGATGTCTCTGAGCTATCTTGTTGGGCTTCGGTTTCCTCCTTTTCCCGGTTATGGCGCATTCTTCTCAGTTACTTGGGCTTCTTGGGCCTTCTGTCATCAGGCGCCCATTGTGCAAGTTGGCAAGGCTGTCACTGGTTGTTGGTGTACATTTTCACAAGTTCTACGAAGTGGATGGTTTGGCATCTGTGGATACCTCTTTTGGCCACAAGCTTTGTTGCAGGCTGCTGTTTAGAGGGTCTTTTGCCCTCTTTTAGTTAGGGGTATCAGAGTAAAGAAGGCTGAATACAAATGCATACCACACTGTTCAGATATTCATTTGTAAAAAAAAAATTGAAAACCATTTTTATTTTCCTTCCACTTCACAATTATGTGCCACTTTGTGTTGGTCTATCACAAAAAATCCCAATAAAATACATTTACGTTTTTGGTTGCAACGTGACAAAATGTGGAAAATGTCAAGGGGTGTGAATACTTTTTCAAGGCAATGTAGCTCTGTATAGTCAACACTCATTGGGCTGCATAGACAGAGTTCTGCCGCCTTGTGTTCAACCTGGTTAAATACTTGCCTCTGTCCATTGCTCTAGCTCTGCACTGCCTCAACAATCTAGAAGGGCTCTATAGCTTCCTCTCCAGTCCAAAAAATAAAACAATAAAACTGGGGTCTAAGTACAATCCTCGTCAACTTTATTGATTTAAAAATCAAAAAAGCCGCTAATGCATTTAGGCTTTGCAACCTTAACCAGAGCTATGTTTAAGGCTACAAAGCCAAAACGCGTTAGTGGTCTTGTTACTGATTTCTAAGCAATAAAGATGAAGAGGATGATAGACAGACGCCAGCATTACTTTATTGAACCAGGTTAGCTGCATTCAGGAGGTGGGGGGGTATGCCTTATGGTGGCCATACGTGCTTTGATTTCATTATCGGATCATTGTGTGATTCTATCAAAACAATGGAATCTGCAAACAATTGAATAGCTGTAACTTTCCAATTGACTCTGAATCTATCAGCTAAGGCTTAAAATTATTGCTGGTTTTGCATCACAGCACTGTGATACTTTGTTCATGATTATAATTTTATTTCAATTGATCAGATTGAGATTTCATGGTAGAAATAGAGATGCGATCAATAACTTACAAACATAGGTTACGATTGTTTCCTAACTATTAAATGAAATCTACTTCCCTATATGTGCCATGTAGAAGGGATCAACTGCAGAGTGATTATTCTTATTGGAAAATAAATAATTTATCAACCTGTGTAAAGCCACCGTTAAATTTTTTTTTTTTTTTTTTTTAGATATGTCAAGTCATTATTGCTGTCTTGCGTCTGTTATGCATGAAACGAAAGTGATGGGAAATTTTAATATTTTTCAATTATCACTAGAACTAGACTTGATGGTAAACCATCGAATGGGGAGATCTGTTCCGGTGACAACTGTCCAAAAGTGTAATTCATCTTCCTTTTTCAAGATTTTCTCCCACTTCCTGTTGTGTGTCCAGAACAGGAAGTGAAAGGAATAATCCCCAAGACAGCGCAGCCAAGAAAAAAAAAATAGATGGGCTTTAACCCTTTCTGTCTCTATCCAAACCCAATCAAAAGGTTTTGGCTATACATACACTATAATTGGTACGTACATTTCTTATCCCAGTTGCGAAAATGGACTTCATCCTAAATTCTCTTAACTTTTATAATAAACATTTCTTGCCAATTTGGAAGAAGAACATTTAGTTAGTAGGCAGATGTTCACGCAGAACATTGTGAAATGCTCCTCAGCAGGTTCCATTACAGCACAAAGACAGAAAAACAAAAATAGGAAATCAGAGTTAAGAAAAGGAAAAGTATTATGAGGATACAGACAATGCTAGGTAACAAATGCTTCTGTGAAGTAAAGAGGCCTTAAATAACATGCTTGTTATTGTGGGTGTCTGTTTGCAGCATTATATACGTGGACAAACATTAATTTATTTGGCGAGCCGTTTTTTTTAGATCATTAATTTCCCCATGGTGTGGACACTAACGATTGTAGTGATTGCTGTGAAAAACTGGTGTCTGTGTCACTAGCGATCAGGCACGTTGGTATTTTTTAACCTAATCTATATTTTTCTACCGATTTAAAAATTATTTCTTGTACTTTCTATAAGCAATAATTGGGTGGGAGTAAGCATAATATACCATACCTCCCAATTGTCTCTCATTTAGTTGACCTATCATTGCGTAAATGTAGGATTTAACTGCAAACTGGGTACCCCACAGATTACAAGGGTTACTTTGAGTAGTGGGGAATTGATCTCCCAACTGCATAGTTCTGGGATCAACTTGATTCAACCGTGGCACTAAACTGGTCCCCAATGTAAGAGGGCATTTCTTTCACTGATCATTAACTCCTACTGACTTCCAATGTGAAGGGAAACTTCCTCTGGTTTCAATGTATAGGGACACTTTACTGGTACAATATTTTTTTTATTAAAGTATTTTAAAAATTACAACCACAATATTTCCATGCTGGGGATATGTACAATAAGCACCTTGTAGAACCACATAAAACCACAAACAGAATGTGCCTACAAGAATTCATTTTTAAACAAGTACCTTCTGACCTAGGCCGAGGGTCAATACAGGGTGCCTGAGCCCTTGGGCCCAGGGACAGGGATGGGCATAGGAAGTGGGTGAGCCCACTTAAAAAGAGAGCTGAACAAAACATAAACTGAATGTGAAAAAAGGGGGTTTTAGGGGGAGGAAAAGGAGGAGGGAAGCAAGGTCACAGAAAGAGGGGAGGAGAAGATAGTTCTTTCAGGCTGGGGTGTAGAAAACCTTAATTAGGCAGGCCCAAGCTGGTTTGGTACAAGGTTGGAAGAGCGTAAGACCACCACAGGGCCCACACCTTAAGACATTTGGCGTGGGAGTCATGGAGGATACTGGCTATCTTTTCATTGATCATAAGGGTTGTCGGGATGCTCTTCACCTCTACGAACGAAACAGCAGGCTTTCTCCAGACCCTGGCAATTGGTTGTTTGGCGGCAATAAATAAGTAGGTGGCTGATTTCTGCTGATAGAAAAAAGGCCTGGGATTGGGCAGTGTACAGTAGCAGTACTAATCTAGCATCCTTACTGAGAGGTATATGGAAGAGCGTATACAAGGTTCCAAAGACCATTGACCAAAATCCCACCAGGCAGGGGCAGGGCCACCATATATGGATGTTGTCTCCTTGCTGACCACACCCCTGTAAATATCTGTCACTCTATGATTTTTATTTGGCAGTGCTGGCTGGGACCCAGTACCAGCGGAGTGTATATGGATACTTTTCTACTGACCTCAAATGCAAAAGCACATTTCTAATTGACCCCCAATGTAAAGGGTAACTTTGATTTTAGTGGAAGAAGCTCTTTTACACTAACTGTCAATTTAATCGGGCATCTTCCCTCACTCACAACACAGTAATTATTCCCAGCGGCTATAGCTGCTAGAAATAACCGCATGTAAAAATCCGGCATGCTGATTGTATGGATCAACTTGGATACAATCAGCCTGCCCCTAGATCAGGGGTCTCCAAGCTTTCTAAACACAGGGCCAGTCTACATTCCTTCAATTTTTGAGGGGGCTGAACCGTGGCCTGTGGAAGAAGAAAATGCCCTGACATCAATGGGAGTAAACAATGCCCAATCATTGGTATCAGTGGGAGGAATAGTGCCTCATCATTGGTATTGATGGAAGGAATAGTACCCCATTGTTGGTATCAGGGGAAGGAATAGTGCCTTATCATTAGTGTCAGTGGGAGAAATAGTCTCCTATCATTGGTGTCAGAGGGAGGAGAACGACTGCCCCATCGTTGCTGTCAGTGTAAGGATTAGTACCCCAAGGGCCAGATAAAGACAAGCAAAGGGCCCCTTTGACACACTGCCATAGATGGTTCAAATCTCAGCTCGTCCCTGCTGAACCATTTATGGGCGGCTTAAGAGGGGCACTGTTCTACTGACCACCAATGTAAAGGGGCATTTCCATTCTGGCTGAAACCTGCACTCGGCAAGCAGTGCAATCCTGAAAACCTGCATTATGTGCACAGCAAATCCCTGGACTCTGCACTCTGTATGTAGCACATTCCTGAAACCTGTATTCTGCAAGCAATGCATTCCTGATCCCTGCACTCTGTATGTAGCACACCCTTGAATCCTGCACTCTGTTCATAGCAGCCCCATTGAACTCTGCACACAAAGCATTGCTGGTGTTTAATGTCCCTTTTAGACCCTCTCACTGTGCAATTGGCCACATCCACGATTTGATGTGGTTCGGTGGGGGACGTGGTTGAGCTCCTGCACCTATTCTTTGAGCCAAATATGCTTAAAGGCTGTTTCCTTTTTCTCACTTCAGACAGTTGGGCGTTACGCATAGTATAATAAGCAGAACTTATCGCAGGGTCTGACACTCATTACTAAAAGAATCATTGTCCTCATATGGCATTAATTGGGTTTATTTGCAGCCAACAACATCCTGCTGTCAGGTGCCTATGATGCTCTACTTTTGCAGCCTTGCCCTCATCAACGTTGCTGCTGTGACGGGCACTTCATATATATTACAGGCTCTGCTGATCTCTGAGATAAATGCAGGCTCCCGACACACACTAATGTACATCTTAGTGTATCAGCAGCACTGAGGAGGAGGCGTCCGTCCATACAAGAGCATCTATATGTCTTTGTGGAAATGCTCTCAGGCAGAGCACTCTCAAGGCTCTTCAATATCTGCTTATGAAGGCTCTGTTGACAATCGTCTGATTTCTAAAAACGGACACAATTTTTAAAAAGCTATACCCAGAAACGTGCATGATTTTTCTGTCTCTTTAAACACTATAAAAACAAAACTATATAGATTGCTCATTGGTGACGTTCTATAAATGCTGATTTCCTGGCAGTTATGCTGATTGGTAAATCAAAGCTGGCCATACAGGGTTATTTTTTATGTTTTTTTGTTGTTCAGCCAGCAAATTCCTCCATCCACACAAACAAGGTAGATAGAGGAATCTCCCACTGATCTGCGTCTGCGGTAGCTTGCCTGCAGGCACCGA